>NC_050445.1:78908948-79148948 GCF_903995425.1 Onychomys torridus | reverse complement strand
GTGAAGGAAGTTCTCACACTTAGAGCAAGAGACTAGCACATGAATGGGGCTCTGTTTGCTGGTAGAGGCATCATAGTTGCCTGTGCATTTGGTGAGCTGAGAAGACCCAAGTAAGACACAACTCAATAGGAGCAGTCACAGGTTCTGTTGAGGGGTAAAGGCAAACCAGACCTATGGTAGGAGGAAAACCTTAAAAAATGTACTTTTAGCAGTTATTTGGGGGGTGGGAGGGCATAAGACACTCATGTATCATTAAAATGAAGCAGCAAATGAGTTTCAGATCTCATGTTGACTCTGATCAACTAGCTCCTAGCTCTGGGTAGAGGACCCTGAACAAGCTCAGTAGGAAATGACATCTTTCCCTATTAGCAAACGCAGCCACAGAAGTGGAGGAGAGAGGGCTGGCGTGTGGGTGATGTGTCTATAGCCCTGCTTTAAAGAGGAGACTTTTAATAAAATGAATAGAGGACCTTAGTGAACATATCTTTAATACAATATAATAAATTCTTCCTCAAAGTTGACCTTTTTAGATGCACAGCATGTAGAATGTCTGGCTAATGGAGGGAGCCTCTAATTATTAATCTTATGAACAAGACTGGGCTAGACTTCAGAGGGGCAGCAGTTACAGTGGTCATTATCTTTGTCACTCTGCTACATTTTTCTGGTAAACATGCAAATTTTTCCCTACTGATGTATAAAAAGTAGAATAATCACAATATTGGCTGCAAGTATAAAGGCATCAAAGTCAGGTAGGATAAAACAACGTATGTGCCTGGTCCCAGAAGCAATGACAGTGCCCATGTCTGGTCACAGCATCGATGCAGAGACAAAAGGCAATTCATCTATTATGATGCCTCAATGTCACTACTTACCCCAACATGATTAGAACTGTATGAGCACAAAGTATGATGTATTTCCATAGTATCTTATACCACTACAGTGCAAATTGACTTCAAGGCTTGTGACTATAACTTCCTAAATGTTCTTCACTTCCACATTCTTTATTGCAACTGAATTATCTGTCAGTACATCCTGCCCAGACACAGAAGTCAAATCTACTTGCCACCTCTTGATAGCCTATTCATCTGCCCTGCACACTGTAGTCACACTAATCTTTCCAAAATACAAGTATGATCATATAATTCATCTACTCAAGATCCTGGGATCAGCTTTCCCATGCTTCTAAGAACACAGTGAAAATCTCCCAGAAAACCCTCCGCTCCCCATCATCCTTTTGCTCGAGATTGCTCTCAGCATTTTGTTTTGTCACAGAAACAGTGCTTTGCAGTTCTGCGATGAAGGAGTGTCTTGGGTCTGCTCCTTCTGAGGGCTGCAGGGAGCATGCTCAGTCCCACTGCTGCTTCTTTGGCATAACCTGCATCTTTGTCTTCATCTTTGTGTTGCATTCTCCTGAGGACCAGTCTGTTCAAAATCCAGCCCTTTTCTTTTCTTTTTTTTCCCCAGAGCTGAGGAAACCAGGGGCCTTGTGCTTGCCAGACAAGTGCTCTACCACTGAGCTAAATCCCCAACTCCTTTTCTTATAAAGACACGGGTTATATTAGATTCTGGGCCCACTGTACTCCACTATGACCTTATCTCCACCAGTAGGTTCTTATTCTGAGGTGACGGGTAAGTTAGGGCTCCAGTACATGAATTTGGAGGCAAAGGTGGGAATGTATTTATAGCAGCCCTTACATTCATCTCCCTGAGACAGTTTCAGTATTTGTTATGTTAGCATTAAGAGGGAACTTCTTGTAATAACTTTCCCCTACCCCATAACTTCAAATGTTCCCCAGTTACAGGGATCTGACGCATCTCTCTGGTTTTGATTCTCTAACTGCTGCCATCTTGGGAGAAAGAGAGAAATTCTAAGGAGACAGTTTGATCCCTTGCTCTGGCTTTGTTTCTGTTGTGATAAAGATATCCTGACCTTTCCTGAGGAAGGGTCTATTGGGCTTACAATCCAAAGTTGCCTACATCATTTCAGAGATTTCAAGGCTGGAATTCAAAGCATTGCACTTACAATTAAGAGGAAAGAGAAAATAAACACACACTTGTTTGCTGCTCTCTTCACTCACACAGTTCAGGGCTCAGTCCATGAACTAATGTTGCCCATAGTCAAAGTGGGACTTCCCACTTCTCAATCATGACAGATATGCTCATTGGCCAACCTGAGCTGGGCGGGTCTTTAGATGATTCTGGGTTGTGTCAAGTTGACAGTCAAAATAAAGAGTACACCCTCCCTCCAGCTCTCAGACTGCTGAGGTGATGGGCCCTAAGATTTGGGATTTCCCGAGGCACTTCATGCTAGGAGAAGGAACAGGCTAGGACCTTGGTGTGAGCTAGAGGGGAGCTTCTCCCTAAACATCTGTCACACAATTCTGACAACTGTTAGGGATCTTCCAAGGCTGTGATTGCTGGGACCACACCTTGGGCCAGGACTGGTTGATCATGCATACATCTTGCCTTCTATTTAAATCTAAACCTCATGTTAGGATCCTGAAGATGGGCCTCTTTGTTCCTCTTCTGAGTGAATACACATTGAAAAACTTCCATTCTCTGCCCCCACCAACACCCACTATTAACTGTGTCTTCAATTGGCCTGTTAAAGATGATGGTGGAATCTAGCTTGTTAGGGCTTCCAGGACCTAGGGTCTGATCCCAATAACTCCAGTAGCACTAGTGTACAGTGTAGTACAGAGTAGAAACAATACATAGTTTTGGATGAATAAAGGAAACATCAAAATGTATTTTACCAATATGTCTTTATCCCTTTCTGAGACAAACCTCACAGTTAGCAATTTATCATTTATTTATTTATTTATTTGTTTGTTTGTTTGTTTGAGCTGAGGATCAAACCCAGGGCAAGCACTCTACCACTGAGCTAAATCTCCAACCAGCAATTTATCATTTATATGACAGTATTAATTATGTGGTTATGTTTCTTATGAGGACTGTGGAGACCACAGAGGTTTCTTAGTGAGAACTTACTCAGGGCCAGAGAATCTGAGCTTGCTTTATCCAGCAGGGCCGCATAAGGGGATGATTTGATCATGAGCATGATTACCAGGTGTGTGGAAGGGTCTGCACTTGGCTGTGTGGTGTGCTTTGATTTAGCAAGGGGGAGGTCTTTTGCCCCGCCCCTTGGCATTGTTATCAAAAGCCATTTTGAATAAATGGAAAAGGCTTTTGGCTATTGACCCAGGTCCTCCTGAAGCTGTCCTGTGTCTCTGTCTTTCTCCTCTCTGCTATCTTTCTATAGTTTCTTATCCCTCTTTCCTCCTCATCAGAACCCTTGAAAAGATGGGAGCTGGCCTCCCACAGGACACACAACATGTATGTTATGGAAGAACCAAACTCCCACGACATGTAAGAGGGGGTGGCACCACCAGGATGCAGCCACTCCTTTGTGACTCAGAGTGGTCTGGGTAGTTCCCACAGTCTGTCAAAGTCATGTGCCTGGCTATTAGGCAATTAGCAGACTAATTTATTGTAATGGTCTTGTCCTAAAGCCTTCATTGTCAGCACATAGACTGGCAAGACCTATTTGAACGTTTTTTATTGGTTTTGCAGTCAACTGTTAAAGGACAGCAGCAGTGAATCCTTGGTGGCCAAGGGGCTGCAGTAGTGAAGGAGAAAATATGTTGGGCACATTTGCCCCACTGTATCTGTCTCTGGGAGACACCTTTTTAAAAAACATCACTGCCAGGTACTGTTTTGCTTAAGAAAGATATTGTAATTTTATCACCCGATTTCACAGAAGACAGATGAAGGAAAGTCTCCAGCACTGTTGGCAAAGTACCATGGTCAGACCTTTACTAAACACTCAGAGCACTGTGGCACTGCAGGGGCCTTCTGGCTACGTGACCTGATGCCTACTTTATAAATATCCACATGGGTATGCACTGAACCACAATGAAGATGGCTGTGGTTTGGTACTGAAAATGATCTAAGTTCTCAGGAAAGGGTGCTGTGGATATTGCTCTGTGTAAATAAAGTTCTGATTGGCCAGTGGCCAGGCAGGAAGTATAGGCGGGACAAGAGAGAAGAGAATTCTGGGAAGTAGAAGGCTGGAGAGAGACACCGCCAGCAGCCGCCATGAAAAGCAACATGTAAAGACACTGGTAAGCCACAAGCCATGTGGCAAAGTATAGACTAACAGAAATGGGTTAATTTAAGATAGAAGTAGATAACAAGAAGCCTGCCACGGCCATACAGTTTCTAAACAATGTAAGTTTCTGTGTGCTTTCTTGGTTGGGTCTGAGCGACTGTGGGACTGGTGGGTAAGAGAGATTTGTCCTGACTGTGGGCCAGGCAGGAAAACTCTAACTACAAAAGGGGGTTCCAATTAGTACCTAAACTCAGTTTTGGCTTCTAAGCTAAACTATGCCATGCTTTGTTTCAGCATTAGTATTGAACACTGTGAAATTAGGGGCCAGGCTTTGCTTTTGTGGTGCCCATTTTACTAAATGAACATTTAGTGAGTCCCCAAACATCCATGGGCTGAGTTCAGCTAAGCTGTTAGCTTATTTCTGAAAAAAATTCCCATCATCTTCATGTCACTTAAGAAAGAAGAACCTATAACAAGGGATCTTTCAGATCTTCAACTATGTCACTGACTATTAAAATCTGAGTCGGATTTCAATGGACATAATAATGTGAAGGGAGAAAGCAGTCATGGAAACCGATCCCTAGACAAGGAGCCAACTAATGATTGCTGGAAGAAGAGAAATTAGCCTCTCCCAAGGATGAGCCTCCTTATTCAGCATCTAACACAGAGTGGCCAGCCTGAAATCCTATATGCAAAAACTTAACCTTTAAGCTCTTTTTTTTTTTTTTTTAGCTGAGGATTGAACCCAGGGCCTTGCGCTTGCCAGGCAAGTGCTCTACCACTGAGCTAAATCCCCAACCAACCTTTAAGCTCTTGATATGCACATTTCAGTTCAAAAGCCTCAGAGGTCAGGGAACTATGAGGGAGCAGGAAGGCTGAGGGCCATGTTCAGCAGTAGTTGGCCGACACAATGGATTCCATGTCTTTTTGTGTGAATTTTTTATTTTTGTCTCATTGGATGTTTGTTTCCTTTGATTGTTGTTTTTGTTGGGGAAGAGGATGAAATTGGGCCAGGTGGGGAGGATCTTGGAGAAGTTGGGGTAAAGAAATGATATGGTCAAAACATTACGTGGAAAAATTTTTTTAAAAAATCAGACTTAACAGGTTGTATTTATATATTTGTGCATATATGCATATGTGTGTGTGTATGTGTATGTGTGTGTAACAATAATAAAGATAAAAGCTATCAACTTGAGAGCTGTGGGAGACATGGGAGGGGCTGGAGGGAGGAAAGGGAAAGGGAAAGCGATGTAATTGTATTTCAATTAAAATATGTTAAAAATAAAATTAAACAATGTGAGCCACCCTCGGTCCCCTGTGCATGACAGATGAAGTGTGTTTGTCACTTGGACACCTAGAGACTCTGTTGGCTCGCTTTTTAAAGCCGGGTTGACACACTAGGATCATTCTCAGCTTGGATTACTGCTGACTGGGCTGCTGTGACTAATGATGACTAATGTTTTATCAAGGTACATGAGCAGTTCCATGGCTACCCCTTTCATGGGATCAGAGTTCCTTCTCAAGTCTCTATTTTCTTACTTTATACTTGTTCCCTAGAGGTCTCCTTCACTCCTATGGCTTTAGTTTCATGGGAATTATTCTGCATGAGAATAATTTGTAGTGTTGTCTTTCCAATTCTGACCTCTACTACTACTTACAGCCCCAGTTCCAAGTGTCTCTTACTTCTCACTCAATGATTCACTCACTCATCCATATATATATATATATACACCCATCATCAAATGAATATTTATTGCATAGCTAGTGCAGGTCTGTCAGGTTAGCTATGACTAAGGCAAAGGTAATATTTCATTTGCTGAATCTGCTGCACATGACCTTGCTCCTGTCCCCAATGCATGGTGCAGGGTGGGTCTATCTGGTCTTCAGGGCTTCTCTCACCATGGAACAGTCCTAATCTCCTTCCAAGCAGCTTCCTCCCCTTGAAGTCAAGCCTGAGTGTGCAGCTGCATCTACCCTGATGGGCTCACACACTCATGTAATAATGCATGGGAGCCCTTTCCTTCAAACTTACTTCATCTTCAGTAGGCTCTGAATCTATAAGTGACCCTACTGGCAGAAACCTTGGATTTGTCCCAAAGTTGTCCTCTCCACCCACTTCCACATCCCTTTGGCTGTGCAGGTATTTCTTCTTTGAAGTTTCTTCTCTAGCTGTGGCCTACCATTTCATTCAGAATCTTGGAATCTTATACCTTCTTAGGATATGGAGGGAACTGCTCCCTGGTTTCTACTTCTGACCTTCTAGACTCCTCATGCTATTACTACAGGAACTCTCTGAAGACACACACGTGAGCATCTAACTTCTCTTTTCTTCAATACTGCTTCCCACCTGCTGCATAATGGAGTCCAAATCCTTTATTTTATCAGCAGCCCTACAGTTTGGTCCTGCTTGCTGTGCTCTAACCACTGTTTATGAAATCCCACCTGGTAGCTCTCTCTTACTTCACAGACAGTCCAAGATGTTTGAAGACCGATGTGCCTAGTCATGTAGTCTATCCATCCTTCCTGCTCAGCATCAGGCTAATTCTTCTTACCACTTACTTCAAGAGCCACACCTCTGTGAAATGGATCCACTTTATCTTTTCTGGTAGAATTGGTCAGTCTTGCCTGTGTCTCTGTGGTACCCTGGCTGCACCCTACTACAACATCTAGAATACCCTGTGTTACATGGGCTTGCCTGATGGAAAGTCTCTCAAAGGCAAGAACCATATCCTATTTGTCTTTGCATACATAATGCCTGCCAAATTAACAGGTATTTGATATATGCTTTTAGCTCATAATGGATGATTGCTGGATGACTCAATACCAGGGCTATTTGTTAAATTGAGAAAGTATTCTCTAGTTTTATACTTAATGTGGTTTAAAAAGTTGTTTTCATTGTTTGTGGGAGCCCAAATTACTCAGAGTCAGAGAATCTAAGCTTGCTTTACCCAGCAGGGCTGCATAATGGGATGATTTGACCATGGGCATAGTTACTGGGTGTTTGGAAGGATCTATACTTGGATGCAGGTTATTTCTTTGATATTGCAAAGGGGAGGTCTTTTGCCTATCCCCTTGGCATTGTTTAAAAAGTCTTTTTGAATAAATGAAGAGGCTGTTGGGTATTGACCCAGACCCTCCTGAAGCTATTCTGTGTCTCTGTCTTTTTCCTTGATGTCTAGGTCTATTTTTCTATCTGATATTTCCTCATTTCTCTCTCCTCCACTCAAGAACCCTTCAATAGGTGCGAGCAGGTCAGAGCTGGACTCCCACAGACTCCCACAATTGTTATTATGACTAATGTCTCCTAGTTTCCTTTAATGGTCGGTGAGAACAAAGAAAAACCAGTTTATATTTCTGTTTAAGATATACATTGACTTTAAGTGACTTAGTTATAAGGGGCAAAAGAACAGATCTAGAGAAAACTCAAGAAAATACATGCTTCATTCCTCTCATTTTTACAGGGGTAGATGTTGAGCCATGTAATGACGCACTGTGAGACTACTTTGCTAATAACTGGAAAATGAAGACATGATCTCTGTTCAGTGCCCACTGTGTCCTGCTATGTTAGGAAGCAGCCTTTGTTCAGCTTGGACTGTATTCCAGGCCATGCTCCAGTTGTTAGGGTAACACCCAATGGTTTGGGCAGGGAAGGGCAGCTTCCAGCTGAGCCATGATTCCTTCTTTAGAATACCATGACACATGGCCCAGGCTCTGCTGTGGCCATCTGCATTTCATTGGTTGCTGTACAGTTCTTCACCTTGACCTTGTGACCTCTGTCAAAGCTTCTATTCCCTGTCAAGGGCACCATCAGGTTTAAATCCCCAAGACAGGTTCAACAGGCACTTTGCTCATCCTTTGCTAGTCTTTCTGACCTCCCCACAGGACCCGCCTTTAGCTTTACTGCTGTTATTCAGTTTGCTCACTTGTTTATGAAGCTCAACTATGTCACAAATACCTCATCACCATGTGAAACTGATCTGAAGGTTCATCACCTCAGATGAACTCAGCCTGTGAGAGCTCATAACTCATCAGAGCAGGAGAGGAAATGCATCATTTAGAATGAACAGTTACTTAGATGCTGTGGGAAGCTCAGAATCGCCAAAATCCTGACCAAGAGGTGAACTAAGTCAGTATATAGATTGAAGAACATTAAAGCAAAGGCCAATTTTCTAATTATATGACTTAGAGAATTTCACTATGTTCATATTAGTATTCTACTTTTCAGAAGATGTAGAAAATAAAATATGATTATAGATACCAGATATGAATTTAATTAAAAATAAAAAAAGTACAAAGCAAGGCCCTTTCAAAAACCTTGAACCTCAGAAGAGGGCAGAGGATCTCATGTGAGGCTTTTTATGTTACATACGATTGCACTGTATCTTTTTACACAATTACATTTGTGTAAATATGCCTTAGTCCTGGGTGGTTTCAGTCCAATATACCATGTGTTGTATGGTAAGGAAAGATAATTGGTGTTGAATTCTTTTTCTTCTCAGCAGCTGTTTTAACTCATTCACACAATCAGTAAGTTTCCAAGCTTCCCAGCTTCAGTAGCTTTATGGAGAAAAAGAATATGAAAAGCTACAAATAAGTCATAGTTCCAAGTTCTTACTTGAAGGGACACTTCATACACCATGTACACTTCAATTCTGTAAGTCATGTTCTCCAACCATTTCACAAATGAATTCATTAAAGATCTAGAGACAGGCAAAGTAACTTTCTCCCTACCACAGTGACACACTAAATTTAGCTCACACAGTGAGCTATAATTTTAAACCTAGTTTCCAATCCAACATTCTCAGTTTTGCTTCCTGTTTTACATCTTAGTTTTACTTCCTGTTACTTTGATAAAATACAGCAATAAAATTTAATTTAGGATAGGAAGAGTTTATTTTAGTTCACAATTCCATCATAGTAGGAAAATCACAGCATTGGGGGCTTGAGAGAATAGTTCACATTATGTCCATATTCAGAAGAGAGCAAGAGATGCATGTGTGCTTACATGCTGATCTCCATCTCCTTTTTCATACAGTCCAGGACCCAAACCCAGTGAACACCCCGGGCTTCATCTTCTTATATCACTTAATGAATCATGATAATCCTCCATAGACATGCCCACAGAGCAACTTAGTCCAGATGGTTCCTCAGTGAGACTCCCTTCCCAGACCCCAGTGTGTCAAGTTGACAATTTAAACCAATCATCACAACCACCATTTCACCTATGTCTGTGCACCACATGTGTGCCTGGTACCTGGAGAGGTACCAGAAGAGGGAGACAGATCCCCTGGGACTAGGGTTACAAATGTACATGGGATGATCTGTGGGTAGTAGGAATTGAACCTGTGTGCTCTGGAAGAGCAGCCAATGCTTGTAACTGCTGACCCATCTGTCCAGCTTCATACATTGCATCAAAATTTAATATAGTTTAACAAAATGACCAATGCGACATTCTGAGAGCCACATATCTGACTGCTAAGTAAAACACACAAGTGTGGTGTGGAGCCCTAGTTTTGCCGTGCATGCCTCTCAATATGTAAGGCCTGTTCTGCTGCAGGGCATATCCTGAGCTAACAATGCACACAAAGAAAGAGAATCCTTCAGATCAAGTAGGAATTTATACCCAAGGTAAAGGTATTATTACCCAAGTTACAAGGAAATGCAGATCATTAACACTGGCTGAAAAATGCTGTAATGCAAAGCAAACATCAAACAAACCCATGCCGTTTACCCAGGGATGAAGGAGTAGGCAGCATAATACCGTGCAGAAAGGGCAGTGAGGAGGCACTAAATGCAACTAGATCGCAAATATCCTGACCATCCTGCTGGAAAACCAGAGAGGTGGATGGCAGGTGGGCTCCCGCCCTGACTGCAGCCTCTGGGGCCCCAGCGCCTCACTGGACTCCCCGCTCTTGGGATTCTGAGTGTCTTTTTAGACACTTGAATCTGAGTGTAGTTCTTCCTTTGCACCATTCCTTCTTCTCTCCCTAAAAGAAGACAGAAGAACATTCTATTTCCTGTTTCCTAGTCTAGACCTTTTTTTTTTTAGCCTTTAAAAATGCTTTCCACTTGCAAGGGCTTTCTGCACTACAAAAGCATGTTCTCTCACAAACTTAACCCATGAGTTTGAAGGGCCATCTAGAGATGCGGGCTTCCCTTTCTTTTAAAGAATCAGCTGTGAGGATTGTGGAGGGAGAAACTGTATTTTAAAATGGCCTTTAAAGTCATACACAATGTTACAGCAGTACAGCTTAAAGGACAATTATTTTAAAAGTCCTGAGGTTTGAAGAACTATTGACAAAGGAGTTACTCAATAATCAAAGAAACAGTAGGTGCAGAGTAAAGTATCAAGTAATTAAGCTATTCCCCAAAGCTGACTTCTGACCTTTGTATACACACACACACACACACACACACTTCTGCTATAAATCTCTATGTTTTGTTAAGATTTATGATTGGTATTTTATATCACATCTGCTTTTTTCCTATTGTAATGAAAACAGAGAGATTTGTAGTAGAAAAAAAAGCAGGAGCCCAGAATAGAAAGTGTGCCTTTTTGAATCTAACCTCTGAAAGAACTAGAGGAGTGTGAAATGATACTATTACATCTATCACTATTATCAACTCTGTTCTGGTGAAAGACACTGCTTTTTCTAGGCACTAAAATAAAATTGCCACATTTTAGACACCGACAAAGACTCAGAACAATGGACCTGCAGAAGCCACCGGTCTTCCCAACACCCGTCATCCCTTAGAGTAAGATCATGTAAAGCCTGGGACTGCCTGAGTCAAAGGCCAGGGCTGTGGAAACCATTTCCCTCTCCATCACCAGAGCACATGAATGTCACTGCCAGTAGAGGAGACAGCTCAGCTTGGATGTTTGCAGCTTTGAATTGATTCGCCTCTGCTAGAGGTTGGGGTAAGGAACAGTGAACAGGGAGGAGGGCATGAGGGAACCAGAGACGTGACCACACATTCCGCGGCAAAGTGGAAGGGACAGATATTTTGGGAGTCATTAGTATATGGCTCAGAATGACCCTTGCTTCTCAAGTTTCATAGCCAGTAAATACATTTTAGACTGACTCATAAATATTTTTGTCTTTCTTTCACCAAATGGTTTTTTTGAGGGAGGAAGTATATCAGGAAAACATAGACACAGATTTCCTGCTCACCTTATTTCAGGAGTTTTCCTTCTCAGAGAGGAAAGGCCTCCTAGTGAGAGATTTCTGGAAAATCACCATTCTACCCATCATCACTCTAAACAGTCACTTAGGGTAGCCAGCATCCCCCGCGTGTTCGCTAGTTCCCAGCAAGACAGCAGGCCCCTGATGTCTGGAAGCTTCCCTTTTCCTTCTCCTCCTCCCTCACATACCTCTAGGCCCAGCAGATATCCTAAAGAAAAGGAACATTTAGCCTGAGAGTTCCCTCGAGGCACTTTCTGGGTTATTTCATGGCTGCCAAGTCCCCAAGCTCCTTCAGCAGAATCTTCTTGTTCTTCCTCTTCTTCTCCCTCTTCTTCCTCTCCTCCTTCCCCCTTTTTCTTTTTTAAAATTCTTCTTTCATACATTACATCTTGACTGCAGTTTCCCCCCTCTCTCCCCTCCCTCAGTCTCTCCCTTCTTTCCTTTCTCAGATCCACCCCCTCACCCTGGCGTCTACCCTCAGAAAGAGCAGGTCTTCTGGGGACATCAACCAAACATGGCATAATACACTACAATCATACCAGGCACATACATCAGATCAAGGCTGGACAAGGCAACCCAGCAGAAGGAAAGGGTTCCACAGCAGGCAAAAGAGTCAGAGATGCCCCTGCTCCAACTGTTAGGAGTGAGTCCCACAAGAAACTAAGCTACTCAGCCACACATAAATGGAGAGGACCTAGGTCAGAACCCTACAGGCTCCCTGATCTCTGTGAGCCTCTATGAGTTCCAGTCAGTTGATTCTGTAGGCTGTGTTCTCATGGTGTCTCTGGCCTCTCTGTCTAGTTCCTTCTTTCCTCTGCCTCCTCCACAGGACTCCCCTAGATTCTGAGACTTCATGCAGTCACATTGGCAGGCGTGTCTCTCAGTCCATCATGAGTTACTGCACTATGACTTGCTTTCAATGCTAGAGATACCCAAGATGATTGCCTGGTGAGGGCCCTAGCACATCTCGTTACTTTACTATGTATAGAAACCGTAATTTGGCTAAGATCCTTTATTGCTCATCCAGGTGACCACATCTTTGTATACCTCAGAGTTCTAGAAATAGAGGTAGTTTATGGCACAATGCTTAAAGTAAGTCAACCTGATATTAGATGAGTTTGGTTGTCTTCAAAACCAAGTTTTTGTTTGGTCTTCACCAAATAAAAGAGAGGCCAATTTCTTTGTGAACATTCTAATCCACACAACATGCAAAGGAAGGCCTTTATCTTATTACAGTTAACCTGAAGTAATTAAAATATTTCTAGCTAAAATTCTTCAGTCCACATATTCAGTGATCTACTTCCATTTCTGTAATTGTATGTATGTTTGTGTATACATAGGTGTGTGTGCATGCACATGTGTACAGAGGTATGTGTGTATACAAGTATGTGCACATATGTACAGAGGTGTATGTGTGTGTGTATACATGTGTGTATGTGTTCACATGTATACAGAGGTGTGTGTATGTGTGTATACAGGTGTGTGTGTGTGTGTATGTGTGTGTGCACATGTACACATAGGGGGATGTATGTACACATGTATGTGTAGGAATGTGTGTGCACATATGCTTGCACCTGTATACTGGTATATATGTTTTTGGAAGCCAGAGGAAGACATCAGGTATTGTTCTTGAGCTGCTGTCCACTTTGGTTTTTAAGACAGGGTCTTTCCCTGTCTCGGAGCTTGCAAAGTAGGCTAAGCTGGATGTCCAGGGAGCCCAGAGATTTTCTGTTTTCATCTCTGAAGCACTGGTGTCATAATCACATGCTATCACACCTGGGTTCTTTTATGTGGGATCTGGGGATTGAACTCATGCCCTCACACTCTAAAGGCAAGCACCTTACTTCCTAGTGTAGTTTCACATCTTTGTATCTATAGCCAGCTGTACTTCACAACACAAAGTCTAAGACAAGACAATATTTTAGACTCTACTTGATTAAGGACCAGTTTGCTGAACATGTTAATCTATCAAGAGCCATCACGTTCGTGTAAAAATTGTTACAAAATTAAAGGAGAAGCATGTGAGCCTTTATTCAAAAATAAAGTCAATAGACAAAATGACATCAGTTTTCCACAATTGTTTTCAATGCACAATCTCCATTCCTTACATCTTTCTGGAGATGACAGTTGTGGGCTTGTCACCAGCCCACTCTCCGTGCTCTGAGTTGTTCTCATGCACTACAGTGGAGGTTGTATGGTAAGGATGTCCCTGCAATGGCTTCAGTACAGAGGTCTTGCTTGGGCCTGGGTGTTGTGACTGTTTATCAGAAAACAACCACAGAAAGTATGCAAATGCTTGGAAAAATGCAAAGAAGGGCAAGAAGCTCTCTCAAAGGAGATTTTGGTCTGATAGGCAAATGAAATTAATTGGTTATGGGGGGAAACACCCCCAAACCACACAAGGCATCATTGTCCTTATTTAAACTTTATCCTGGAGCCTTGAGACCAGTTTGGAGTTTGGACTTCCCATCTTTGTGCAAGTGAGACTGTTTCTGGTTAACTCAGATATTCTAGAGAGTAATTTTCTCTGCCTACATGAAAGAATCTCCCACCCTTTGAAATTCTGTTTCCTTTGCCCTACAATGTAATGACTACAGTCTGTCCCTCAGTAGCTACCCCTGAAAAATTTGTAGAGGCAACTACTATTTTTTTTTTTTTTGCTAGTTAAAATGATTTCTAAGGAAAGCTTGTGTCTTTGCAGATGGTCAGCCTCCCTGTGCCCCTTGTCATCAGTGGCTGGCATTTGGGATATATCTCCTTTGAGCTATTTAAAGTTCACTGATGGCAGAAAATGTCCGTGCACTGTGCAACTGAGAGAAAGGATGTTTTGGAGGGTTCCTGATGTCACAGAATTAGGATTTAGAAGAGGGTGGTGAGGTTACATGCTCTACTGGCCCTGATGACAATCTGTCTACAGGGAGAAATCTGGTGATAGCAATTTATTCTGAAGCACACATGTCTCAGCACTTCACCAATGACACATGCTGGAGTGAACAAAAATGGGTCCCTGGGAATAGTAACAGCATAAGAAGGCTGGACATTGCCAGCTGGGGGCTGTGCTACATATGTGGCAACTATTTTGCCCTAATCATCAGATTTTCTGTAGCCCAAGAGGGCAGCTTTGTAATACCCTACAGTCTTTTTCATTATTTATTTGCTTGCATTGGAGACATACTAGTGTGGCCCAGGCTGGCCTAGAACTCATTGCAAAGGAGAAGAGGACCTTGAACCTCTAATCTTCCTGACTCCACCTCTCTAGTGCTGGTACTACAGGCAGGTACCACCTCCTCTGGTTTGTGCTGAGCTAGAATCGAGGTGGCTTTGTACAGGCCAGGCAAGCACTCTACCAATCAAGCCACATTCCCTGCTCATACCATATGATCTTGGACTAATGTTCTATGGGTCCAATAGTTTCCTTATTCACTTACTCTTGTCTAGTTGGATTGCATGAAGTTTGTGATTACGACAAAGGAAATGAACAAAATAAGATTGTATGTGTACATGTGTGGCTTTATTCCTTTAAGAGGCTTACAGACACGGGCTTGAGGTAAAAGTCGCTTGCTGAGTATACAATGGGAATAGTACTGTTACCAGAACAGGAACTTCCCTGGAGATTTCTTCAAAGGCTGGGCGAATTCTGAGTCTTCTGTAAATAGGATGCAAACCCTGGTGATTACAGGGCCTGAGGAGGTTGATTAACTGTGCAGCTCTTAAGGCCGGAATGTAGGTTGATTATAGGTATTTTGAGGAACAGCATCACTAAAGAGAGACTTAAGACTTTTAAGGAAGTTTAGGGCACATGTCTGTTTGAGGCTTCCATCCCTCTAGACAATTCTGGTGTTTCTATTCTTTCCTCATACAGTTGGTAGAAAAAGGGCTATAAAAGTATAACTTTCTGAATATTCATTTGAAAGTAAAAATAGACTCCTTAGATATGTTCTCCGTTGTCTGGGTCTGACTCTACACTGTTGGGCTCCTTATCTTCACAGATCATCAAATATTGATGAAGGATCTACACTCTTCATTGGAGAATCTCTGGACTCCCGTGCTGAACAGGACAGTTCAGGTCCAACAGCAGCTGGAGCATTTCCAGTGACCCACATCACCTTTCATCACTTCCCAGTGTGACCTTCCAATGGGGTCCTGTACTTCAGAGAATCTGAGTTGGCCCGAAGACTTCTCTCCCCTCTGCGCTCAGGTTTTGGCTTTAGAAGCTATTCCCCATGGGAAGTACACCCCCTTTCTATGCCTTTGACCATTTTAACAGCAGCTTCAGGTAACTGTTTCCTTTTTGGTTGCAGGGACTCACTTTGTAGCCAGCGATTGGCCTCTCCATCTTCTTCCTCCTGAGCTCGGGGATGATAGATGTTAGCATCACACATTATTCTCAGCTTTAGGAGATTCTTTTCCTAAACTGTTTTCATTTTCATTTGCATGACAGGATTTCTAAGTTTGTCCATTTCCTCTTTCAATGTTTCCTGGTTATTTTATCTGTAACAGCTCCATCTTCTTGATGAAGACATGAATGAAATGAAAATGTTCTCCCTTCCTGGTGTGTAGGAAGTCCATTTGACCGTCCCTTCTCTCTCACCTCCCATTTGTCAGGCTATCTCTCATCTTCTTGGTAGGGGAGGTGCCAAAAAAGCACCATATAAAATTTTATTTCCTCTGTGTGTGTGTGTGTGTGTGTGTGTGTGTGTGTGCATGTGTGTGGGTGCACATAGAGATCAGAAGTCAACGTCATTTGTCTCCATCAGCTGCTTTCTACTTCAAATTCTTGAGATAAAGGCTCATTGAACCTGGAGCTTACTGACTGGCCAGACTAGTTATCCTGCTGTCTCTGCCTCTTTAGCAATGAGATTACAGGTATGCATGAACACAGCAGCTTTTCATGTGGGTGCTGGTGATATGAACTTGGGTCTTGGGGTTTGTGTGGCCACGCTTTACCTGCTGAGCCATTTCCTCAGCTTGCCCTCCTCATGCACAACACAGTGGTCAGATATTCCTAGAAAGCCTCAGTGAGAAGACTCACTCTAAATACCTAGGTAGAGGCTGGCAATCGTTAGTAAATGTTTTAGACTTTTCACTCTAGATGTTGGAATTGCCTGCCATAATGTAAAAGGTAGAACCATACAGGAAAACATGAAACAGATAAGTATGACCATGTGCCAATAAAATTTTATAGACATTGAAATTTGAATTTCATATAATTTTACATATCACAAAATAGTATCATTCTTTTGATGTTTTAAAACATTTTAAAAAGCCAAAGCTGTAGAAAAGCATACAGTAGGCTGAATTTGGTCTTCTGCCCCAGTCTGCTCTCTCTCCTCTCGACTACCTGCCCCAGAATCACTTAGGGTTGGGCAGGGCAGACAGCTTGGGTGGCAAAGTGCACGTCTTTCAAACATGGAGACTTGAGTTCTGTTCCCAGAACCACAGAAATCAGCGAGGGATGGTAGTCGCAGCTGGCAAGAACAGAACAGCCTACAAAGCAAGTCAATAGACCCTGACTCTAGAAATAGGCCCCAGCATCTAAGGAACAGCACCTGAGTTTGTCTCCAGGTCCATACACACAGCCAAGACTCCATACTTTGCATCTTAGGGTCTTTCTAGATGCAGAAAATGTGAAACTCAGGGTACCTGTTATTCAGAATATTGGTGTATGAGGCAAGTCTGTATTTAAATTAAACTCCGTCAAAATCAGAGATTTCCATAGAGAAGAAACTTACACACATTAGATATAATATGTATGAGACTAAAATGTAAATAAGAAATAAACTGTTTCCATTCCAAATAACAACCTCTGCAGCTGAGCCACTGGTGCCCACAGGAATTCCAGAAGTAATTGCTTTTATTATGAGCTCACTGTTCTGAAGGGCAGATGCGGCACATTTCCTGTACAACCTCATTCATCTGACACAATGGACGGCAAAGCAGCCTCTTTTAGGGAGGAGAAAGACCATCTGTGATGCTGTGCCCACAGGGGCCTTTTGGCTAACACCAATCAGTTGAGACTGGAATAGGACTCCAACTGTATAGAAAGGTCTGGTAGCTTCTGATCTACAGCTAGTCACCTGCATTTTGTGAGTCTGCATTTTGTAAGTTCTTGCCAAAGTTTAAGAGGAAAGAATAGAGTGGGGAGGGGGAGGGGGTGAGCAGTTTGAGAGGGGCTCTGCTCTAACTTTGGACACTCGATGAGGTTACTGAGTCTCATCTGTGTGCTATGCTGTGGGCTCTGGGGAGGACTTTCCTGTTTAATTCTCTCAAGGAGCAAGCTAAGCAGCTACATTCTCAGCTTAGGAAACTGAAGCTTGCAGATCCCAAGGAATGTGTTAGTCTTCCACAGATTTAGTGAGGTCTAAGATGTGAACTCAGTGCTGTGCTCCTGAGAATTACACCAGGCAGCTGCCCTTTACCATTTACATGGGATGAAACCAGGTTTAGAGAGTTTTGGTTTTTTTTGTTTGTTTGTTTGTTTGTTTGCTGAAGAAGGAAATTAAGATTGGGTTCTGTAGACTCTGGACAAGTAATTCAAATCTCATCCCACAAAAGCCAGTGCTCTCATGTAGCATTGGGTTAAGTTAGGAGACACCCATGATCCTGCGGTCACTGAGCCCGCCTTGAACAGCTCTGGATCACTATGGCCAGGAGGGATGAGATTTTGTTACCTTAAGCAGTAATGTTTGTTTGGCAACCATAAACCAGATAACCAGTAAGGAGGAATAATGGCAGAGGGGAACAGAGGTCATGGCCACTGTGGTTGATTAGACAGAGAACCCTGAGGCTGGCAGAGGTGGAAAAGGAGTCAGACAGAAGCCTAGGTTGCAGCCGTGGGTTTCAAGGGCACCCAATCATTTGTGGCCAATTGACCCCCCCCCCACCAAAGCTAGTAAGCAGGTGTCGAAAAACCATCACTGGAACATGCTTGTGTTTAATGTGCCTAGATTAACGGAAATAAATGGCACGTATTTAAATAAACACATTCTTTGTTGTTGTTGGTTTTTTTTCTTTTGGCCCTTATTAATTTCTCAAGTTAAAGAGCATCTTCAAGGATGGCTTAGGGGAAAGACACTGGAACTAATTAGAACAAATGCTGTGTTAATCTCATCAGCCCGATGAGCTAGAGCAGATGAGTTCTCCCTGAGCTCAAGAGCACGGTCATCATCACACTCAAGTGATTCCAGACATTTGGGAAGTAGAGTACAATGCTGCTCTTATGATATATCAACACCAATTTCAAGTCTAACTACATGTGCAGAACAGCTCTTTTTATGGCATGGACTATTCTAAAGGGCAGGAATGACAAGCACTATTTCTGTTCACTTCCTTCAGGGACATAGCTTCTTGTAAGAAATCAGATGGCTTAGGTGTTTCATAGGAGGAGACATACATTTATAGAACTTTTCTTGATGTTTGGTTGTGAGCCTAGCCTTTAATGGCTGAACCACCAATAGTCAGCCCTGAAAACACACATACAACTAACATTACACAGATTGAGAGCTTATATTTATGAATAGATAACCGTGTACATGTACGCATATGCATGTGACAACAATTGGTGAAAAAAAAGCCATAGAGCAAGGAGAGGTATATGGGAGGGTTTGGAGGGGGAAAGGGAAGGGGAAAAGATGTAATTACATTATAATCTCAAAAACTCCATTTCTCTTTTTAGTTTTCAGAAAATATGTAATTGCTTTTATAAGCAACTTTCACATTATGTATATGATCCAAAGTTTGAATTTTTCTGTCAGTCTGATATTTGCTTATAAATAGTAACTTCTCAAGCTACTGAAGGAATACATTGAAATTCTAGGTTCTTAAAGAAAGAGTATAAAATGTACATGTATAGATTGATGGGGTGGCTTGTACAATTCATTTGTCTAAAAAAAATACCACTCTGTTCTTGTATTCTGATGCCAGTCAGACCCTGTATCTTTGGAGTCTGAGAAGGCACTAAGAGTGTGGCTTCTTTCATCTTACCAGCTGTCTGAGAAGCCTTCTCGGCTAGGCAGGTTTTCAGGACATAAACCTCAAAAGGGTCCTTAGCCAAGTCTCATTGACTTCTGCAGGTCAGAGATTGCCCAAGACTTATAAGCCTAGGGATGATCCCTATAGATCCGATACCTTCCATACATTTGTAAGAGCTCATTACTGAGCCTTGATCAGTCACTTAACAGAACAAACTGTATGTTGAAATATGCAAATTTTAATTTAAATAGGAATCACACAGGAAGTATTTAAAGACTGGAGATGACTGCATATCTGAGGCAGAATGCAGTGACTGGCTGTCCAAATAATGGGTGCAGTACACTGTACGTTGAGAGCACAGTGCCTGCTGGATTAACTGGGAAGCTTCAACCTGCTTGGGCAGCAGCAGAAGGAAAGAGGCAACAAGAGCAGAAGTGTTCCCGCTTGTGCTCCCTCCTGCAGGTGCTCCCTCCTGGCATTTTGGATGGGATCCTTTTGGATGTGAACCTATCCCCTCAAACCGAATATTTCAGCATTTCTGGTCCGTGGGTGCTCAATACTATAAGAATCATGTCACTCTATTAACCGATGAAGGAAAAAGCCTGAATAGTAAATATGAAGTATTGAAATTCCTGCAGTCTTGAAGATAAACTATAATTAATAGAGTCTTCCTGTTTTGTGTTACTAGATAATGCTATAAGGACGTTTCTGAGTCCACAGCTTATTGAAGAAATAGGGTAACTATTCCCACTGTGATTGGCAATTGCTTTGAATAATTCCTCAAGTGTGTTAATTTATAATGATACAGTTCCTAATCTTTTGTTCTGGAAGGCTCCACAAGCTCTCTTTTCCCTAATTTAATTCTCCTCCCTTGTTGGGCTGCAAGCATTTCTGCAAAGGGTCTTTAGGTTGTGAAGTGGCAGTAATTGGGATGGGCTGACTAACTAGGTAGGGTCTAGAAGTTCGGAAATTGATACCATTTTTTTTTTTTTCTTGACTTCGGTACTGAGGATTGAACCTTGGGCCTTCTGCATGCCAGACAAGTGCTCTGTCACGGGGCTATGTCCTCACTCCATAATTCTAAAATGATTCTCATAGTCACAAATGTATCCCTCAAGAACATTATTGGAAATAGTTAATAAGGGGAAAATACACATAGAATAAAAAGGGAAAATAATTCACAGAATAAAAAGAAGGGAAAATAATTCACAGATTTTTAAAGATCTGTTGCTAGAAAATGTGAGCTTTGAACAAAAGTTTCAAGGGAACACATGAATTTAATAGGGTTTTCTTAGAGCCACAAAGTAAGTAATATTTGTGAAATACTAAGAGGTACAGATGTAATATAATATTGCCCATATCTTTTGCTAAAAGGTGATAATTAAATAGAAAATGTTAAGAATAAAGAACATACTTGTGGACTTGGATTCATTTTTAGAACTGTATTATAATTAGGCCACCAGCATAGTTATATGCTGAAGGACACTAGATTCATGTCTTACAAGGTGGGTCAGCAAAGCTGTCTGGAGCAATGCATTATCCTTGCAACCAGACCAGTGACTGTGCAAACTCCTAACCACCAGAGATAGCTTACCATGAGGGAATGTGCTTAGGGTACAACACCTTTTTTGGAATTTGACAAATTTTGATGGTTGACAATGGCTTTACCAATTATATCACTTAGTGAAGTTTAACTCGAAGATTTATGCAGAGTATTTATAGGACTCCCTGGGAGATATGTGGGATCTGCAAGAGCAGCTAGGAAGAAATAACAATATCCGACCTAAATTCACAAGTACACACAGGAACTTCCCATAAAACACAGGAGGGAAGAGATATTTCAAGTAAGCAAAGCAATCTGCAATGATGCAGAGGTATCAAGCAACAGTTCTCTGTGATGAGTACTTAAGTTCCATGGAGGCAGGAAATTTTAAATTATTTCACTTACTGCTGTATCAACACATCCATGGTTTCTGAAACATCATATGAATGAGCATTAAGCATTCAAATACTGAAGAAGTGGTGATAAGTGAGATGAAAAGACTGGTGTGGACTAGAACATGAAAGGTCTGGATGTGAAACCAGAGTCTGGTCTTCATCCTATGGAGGATATGTAGGGACACAGAGGTTTACTGTGAGTCGAAACAAAATCAGAAATAGATAAGATCTCACTGCGACCCAGTCATGGTGGTACAAGAGGCACAAGGAACAAACGTGGTGATCCTTTAGTCTTGAAGAATTGACAAAGATAAGGATTCACTGCAGGAGTCTTTGAAGGAGCACAGAACAGGAAGACATCCACACAGGAATAGTGTACAAAGTCAAGCAGTCTGGAGGACAGAGGAATATTTGATTAGCAGCAAGCCACTGTTAGCATCAGCAAAGAGTATTTCAGCAGTAGGTTGGGAGATGCAGAGCAGGTAAGGAAGTGCAGATGTTAAGTGAAACCTGTTTCTCCAAGAATAAATATCTTAAGTGATTCATGGGATAAGGGTGGAGATATATAGACAAATATATAGATGACCTTTCAGAAAAGGTGAGAACGAGCAAAAATAGACAACTATCATTTAAAGAGCAATGCAAAATCAAGCAAAGTTTCCTATAGAATGGGAGAAATCGGGCAACATATAGGCTACAGGGAAGATGTCCAAAGCAAAAAAGGTGAAAGTGTATTATGGAGTATTTCTAGTAAACAGGATGCTAATGGAGCAGGATGCTGAGTGATGGGGGTGGAGACTTCCAGGTCAGGGTGAAATCAGTGTATGAATAGAGGGCCCACAGGTCTTATTTTTGGAAGTCAGAGTGGAAGTGGAGATAGGCTAGGTTCTAAAATACAAGGAGGAAAAGAAGAACATACCAGATTACCTTCATAAATGTTCATTTATTCAACATACATTCATAGTCAAGAATATACTCATGGTATTTAGGTTTTCCTTCTGCAAGAGTGTAGATTTACATGCCAAGTAGAGGAATGGGATTTAGTAGCCATTCAAATCACTTTTTAAATTGTTGGTATATGTATTTTGGATATTTTTTTCAACATATGAAAATCTGTATATCTAAAGCTAAAATGTAATATATTCATCCAAAATTTACAGCCATTTAACTGAAACCAATTCTTATACTTAACTCAGTGAATTTTATTTGAGATTTTAAGTCTGTTACTTCAGAACAACTTTTCCAAATCTAGCATTAGAAGATATTCTGTCACATAAAACTGTTTTTGAACTAAAATGCATTATAATGCTCATTAAAACTCACTCTCCTGGAAATGTAAAACTGATTTATCTAATGCATTACAAAATTCTCTATAAATGCACCAACATGGTGAAATAATGTTAATTAGGATGACAGACAAAATATAATGCATTTTCTTTAAATTTTAGAGCAGTTAGTATAACTGTTACTAATGTAGTATAATAACTGCAATTATTTTCATTTTCATTCTTGCTAGGATTTATTTATAATTATTAAAAGTCCATGGTTTCATATTCTGCAATATGCAAAAATGAACATCACTTCATAATGTTTTATAGCAAGATAATGTAGTATGTGACCTCATTTATTTAGTTAACACCCAAGCCTCTTACACATATGTACCGTGAGTCAGAGTATTCATAGCACAATTCTGGAGCATACTATCTGAACTCTTGTATGCAACCAGTCCACTTAAATTTCTGCTCTCACAAATAAGCAATGAGTACTCCAGAGGGGGGTTGCAGTTTTGATATGACTAGCATCATTTCCAAGCTATTGCTTACTATACTATCCTGGCAGAGAAGTATGTAATCTTTGTTGTGATTTAAAAGTCTTCATCTATCATCTATCCATCTGTCTGTCTGTCTGTCTATTTATCAATCTACCTATCTATCTAAATATTTTTGTTTTTTTGAGACAGAGTTTCTCTGTGTAACAGCCCTAGATAGAACTTGCTATGTAGATTGGGCTGGCCTTGAACTCACAGAGATCCCCCTGCCTCTGTTTCCCAAGTGCTGGGATTATAGGAGTGCACCACTACTACTGAGTGATTTAAAAGTCTAGGAGAATTTGAGATTTACTCAGAAAATTATATTATATTAGCTATTTTTAGATTTCACTTTATAGTACTTTATTAAAGCCTTCATTAACAGGTAGGTACTATGACTCCTCAACTCTTCAAAATAATTCACACCTACGCAAGCATTGTGATACACACCTTTAATCCCAGCACTCAGGAGATAGGAGCAGTTAGATCTTGGTGAGTTCCAAACCTGCCAGTGCTACATGGTGAGACCCTGTCTCAAAAAGCAGCATTTGAAAGGTGGCCCTGCCCCTCGCTGGATGCGAAGCAAGAGAGCTGGTCCCTGATCCTTATGGGGGAGCTGCCCCCAGTGTCCAGGCACGGGAGAACTGGCACTGGCCCTGGCCCTGATTGCATGGACATAGAAGAGCTGACTCTGCCCATTACCTGAGGTGGGTGGCCCCTGCTGTCTGGAGTGACCAGCTCAGCTGCCACCCAGACCCGTGTCCAGGGCCTTTGATTGGTGCACCTTAACATCTACCCCATCTAAGTCCTGCTGGAGCGTGTGAGGGGACTGGTCCTGTGGAATGATCTCCATGACTCAGGGTGGCCACGGGATATCTG
The DNA here is from genome assembly GCF_903995425.1 of Onychomys torridus. NCBI lineage: Eukaryota > Metazoa > Chordata > Mammalia > Rodentia > Cricetidae > Onychomys > Onychomys torridus. The sequence continues at coordinate 79,125,058 of NC_050445.1, read as the reverse complement.
AGAGGAATTTTGGTGAGCATCCAGTGATGATGGTGTACCAGAAGCCAGAGGCCTTGAACCAGACCAATGACTCATCACACTGAGCCTTTGCAAGTACACTGCTTGGACAAAAGGGCTTACTGTGTGACACACCTCTGCTCCCAACGCCACCATGTCAAATGCAGTGTGGGAGAGGAGGGAAGACAGGAGGGAAGAGGAACTTTGGTTTGTTTGTATGTTTTGTTGTCATAGTTTCGTTTTTTTTTAATTTTATTTTGAGTGGGGAATGGTGCAAGGGTGAAGGGTGGAAGTGGGGGAACTGGGAAATGAGAGGAATTGGGGTGCATGATGTGAAATTCCCAAAGAATAAATAAAGGAATTATGCTATTAAAAATCACCTTACATAAACGGACCAAACACATTGTATGTGAGTGAATTTGATCATCGACCTGTCGTTTCAGAATTGAGTGAATCCTTCCTGCCTCCTTTGGTTCTGCCCAACTTTTCCCTTTTAAGTTCCCAATTCTGCTACTGCCATCCCATGAAGTGAATGCACCAGACTCTGAGCTCAGGGAAATTAGGACCGAAGATTAGAAGAGGTCAGGACCCAGGTTTATGGCTCACACAGAGACCATGATTGAATCTTTGCAGCTCTTTTCTCCCGGGATCCACAAGAAATGACTGAAAATTAAAACTGAACAAGCTTATCATCCAGAATCCAGACTCATAGATTCTTTGCATTTTCTTTGTTTTGATTTCATTATTTTCTGCTCTGATTTTTATGATTTCTTGCTGTCCACTGTGTTTGAATTCAGTTTGTTCTTGGTTTTTCCAATTTTTGAGCTGCATCATTAAGTCCTTAAGTTGTTAGAAACCTCCAGGTTTTAGACGACATGTTGTCTACCCTCAATTTTAGGAGCTGCTGTTCAGAGCATTTGAGGGACATGATCAGTTTTTCCATGTGACAGGGATTATACTGGAACCTTGGGATTCTGAGTCCAGTGAGCTGAGTGGCTCATTATCAGACCCAGCAAGCCTGTGGACATTCTCAGGATATCATATGAAAAGGTTTATTGCCACATAAATAGCATAACTGGTGGGTTAGCTTGCAGGATTCATGTGTTATTAACCCCCAGAGGTAAAATCCACAGAAAGAACTTAGTTTTTCACCATTCCCACCTGAGAACAAAACCTGGCATGTGGGAATGAACAACGAGGAAGAAGAAAGACAAATTAGGCAAAGGCTTTGTGGATGAACAAAGAAAGAGAGCTGAGTTCTGCTAAGGTTGCTATAAAAGTTGAGGCAAAAGCAAATCGACAGAAAATAGTCCTGTCCACTCTGTGCCACCCCTGGCTTACACATCTTCCAGACTGTGCTGCGGCTCCTTCCCTGCCTAATGCCACAGCAATAACCTAATTCTCAAAGCACCACACAGAGCCCTGAGGGAAGCATGGCCAATAAGGTCAATGCCCTGCTCTTTAGGGAAATTACCATCATAAATTAGGTCTTCTCTGAAAGCTGCCATCTCTGTGTGGGCATTCCTGCACACCTCCTCTAGAGCAACCACACTTATCTAGGTGACTTTGATAAATATAAATCTTCACTTGTAGTTTCTTCATTTAAGATGGCCTTGAACTACCTAATGGAGTCAAGTGTTAGGACTGAATCGGTAATTACAATTGTAATTTATTATTTATATGTTGGAATTACTATCTGAAAATATTTCCAATGCCCATTTCTCTCACATCAAGAAATGGCCAACAAATACACTTTTAAGTAAAAGAAAATGACATATTAATTCTAATATTTAACTCATAAGAGGGAAGCATAGTGAAGGGTACTTTTTTGATTACATAAAAATTTCAGATATTTTTTTTTATATTACTTGAACCTCATGACTTATTCCCAAGGATTTCCCAATGAACATGGATTTCATTCCCCACCTCATAAGGCCTCAGTGAAACAAGTGTGGGATATTAGGAACTAACCACAGCATAGCTTCTGACTTAGACAGGAATATTAATTCTTTTGGTTGTAAGAACTTGATCTCACATAGACAAAGAGGACAAAACAAAATAGTCCAGGATAATGATAAAGGGAGAAGTATAATCTCTTAAAATCATAGTATATGAAACACACACACATTACAGATTTGAACATGAAAGAGGCTTTGATCCCAAGGGACCAGAACAGTACTTGAGATTTGGGTCAACCAAATGAAAAAAAAATCAGTTTTAATTTCTTCTACCATGCATCCTGATAATCCTGTAAGTATCATCTTCCATTCCTCATGCTGGGGATACACATCCTGTATCCTCTAGGGAGGGACAACTCACCCCTGCAGGAACTCCACCATCACCACCTGAGGACCTGGAATCACAAACACCTCCCCCAGGTAGTGTCCTCCAACTTTGCTGTAATTCTAACCCCTGCTGTGACTCCACCCCCCCCCCCCCCCTGCTACTGTGACCCCACTCCCCACTGTCTGAGGAACTCAAGTGCCTGTACCTCCCTTAGGTAGCATATCCACTTCTATTGAGAGACCTAAGGACCACAAGCAGAAACTATGATCTGTGGGAACCTTCGACAGATTTCTAAGGATCTACAGCAAGAACATTTTAATACCAGAGGTTTGCTCCTGTTCTCAGAAGCTGCACCTAGCTTGCCTGAGCTGGGTCACTTTTGATATTCCATTCACACATCAGCACTGACCAAAATGTCCTCCAGCTGGCTTATACGTTGGGATAATAGCAAAGAGTGACACAAATGTTCACTCAACAAAGATAGGGTCAATACTCATACTAAGAAACACGCAAGACAGTGATTTTAAACTAACAATTATAAATATATTCATTAAGGACAGAAACCACATGATGTCTACTCTCTTAACTCTTGTGAGTCTTAGCTAGAGCAGGAAGACAAGTAAAGGAGATATAAGGGTCACATGATGATTCTATAAATAGAAGATGCTAAAGATTCTACCAGAAAACGCCTACAGCTGATAAACACATTCAGCAAAGTATCAGGATGCAAAACACACACACACACACACACACACACACACACACACACACACACACACACACCTGTGCACACATATGACTACTAGCCTTCCTAGATACCAAAAATACTAAGAACAAAATCAAGGAAACACTCCTGTGATGGCTATTCTTGGTTTTCAACTTGACTACATCTGGGACTAAAACCCAAAACTGGAGGGCACGCCAGTGAGGGATTTTTTTTTTTTTCTTTCTTAATTTGAAATAGAAGATCCACTTCTAATCTGGGTCTTTGAGTTAGGAAGACATACGTTTAATCCAGATCTCTTGAGTTGAGAAAAGACAGGCTTTTAATCTGGATCTTGAGGTGGATAGACACACCTTTAATCTGGGCCATACCTTCTGCCACAAGTCTATATAAGGACACGAAAGAAGGAAGCTTTTGCTCTTTGCTTGCTTGCCCTCACCTTGCCAGCACATCCATTCATTCACTGGCATTAGAGTCTACTTCTTCAGGATTCTAGCATATACTGAAGACCAACTGAGAGATATAGCCTTGAGGATAAGTACTGGATTCTTGGACTTCATTTTAATAAATCCTGTCTGTGTGTGTGTATACATATGTATATATATAAAATTATGTATAAGTTATATATATATATAATTCTAATAAATTCTGAATGTATATATATATATATATATATATTCATTCTATAAGTTCTGTTACTCTAGAGAACCCTGACTAATACAAGTCCCATTCAGAATATCTTTCTCCTCATCTCAGAAATCTAATGAATGAAATGGAAGGACTGGCACAATGAAGACTTTATGACACTGAAGAAAGAAATTGAAGAAGATAGTACAAAATAGAAAGACCTCCCATGCTCATGGGCTGGTGGGATTAATATTGGGAAATGGCCATCCTACCAAAAGCATTTACAGATAAAACACAATCCCCACCAAAATTCCAACAAACTTCTTCACAGATTGAAAAAGAATCCTACAATTCATATAGAAACACAGAACACCCAAGATAACCAAGACAATCCTGAACATTAAAAAAAAAAAAAATGGCTAGAGGCATCACCATTCTGGATTTCAAGTTATACTACAGATCTATAGTAATAAAATCAGTATGGTACTGGCATAAAAACAGACACATTAATCAATAGAATAGAATTGTGGATCCACATATAAGTTCCCATTTCTACAGCCACCTGATTTTTGACAAAGAGGACAACAATACACATTGGAAAACACAGCATCTTCAACAAATGGTGCTGGTCAAACTGGATCACTACATGTAGAAGCATGAAACTAGATCCTTATCTCTTACTCCACATAAAACTCAACTCTAAATGGATCAAGGACCTCAACATAAGACCTAATAACCTAAATCTGTTACAGGAGAAAGTAGTGAATAGCTTAATCTTATTGGTGCAGGAAAGGACTTTCAGAACAGGACCTTGACCATACAGACATAAAGACCAATAACTGATAAATGGGACCTCATGAAATTAAAAGCTACTGTACAGCAAAGGACACTATCATTCAAGTGAAGAGGCAGCCTACAGAATGAGACAAAAAATCTCTACCACCTATATGTCTGACAGAGGGTTAGTGTCTAGAATAAATAAAATTGAAAAAACCCTAAATATCAAGAAAACAAACAATCCAACTAAAAAATGAGCTATAGAAGAACTAAGAAGAGAGTTCTCAAAATAAGAAATTCAAATGACTGAAAAAAATTAAAAACTAAAAGAAAAGGTCAATATTCTTAGCCATCAGGGAAATAAGTTAAAACTACTTTGAGATTTCATCTTGTTCCAGGCAGAATGACTAATTTCAACAAAACAAAAGTAAACTACAAAGTCACTATGGAAATCAGTGTATAAAATTCTCAAAAAGCTAAAAGCAGATCTAGCATATGACCTGAGCCCCCTCCAGGTATTTGGCATGTACCTGAAGGCCTCTATGTCCTACTACAGAGACACTGCTCACTCTTGTCCACTGCTGTGCTAGCACAGTAGTCAGGCTAAGGAAACAGCCTAGATGTCTAACTAACTGGTGAATGGGTGATGAAAATGTGGTAGATTTAAACAGTGGAATTATTATTCAGTTGTTAAGTAAAATACAATTTTCAGGTAAATGGATGTAACTGGAAATAATCATTATGTTTGAAGTAAACCTAGACCCAGAAAGACATATGTTGTATGTTTTCCCTCATACATGAATGTTAGCTTTGTATCTTCAAAGTGTGTTTAAGTTGGAGTGCCTGTAGAATTCGGGAAACCAGCCAAGGAAGGGAAGGTTAAGGAAGGAGAGAGAACACAGGAGGGATGAAGGGTAAACTGGGGTAATGAAGCAAAAAGCCGTAAGTGGGGTGGGAAATTGGAGAGCAGGGTAGAGAATGGAGGATGGGATGTGATAACTAACAATAAAACCCTTTGGAAAGGCACATGGATACTAACCACTAGAGAAGCTACCAAAAATATATACATATAAAGAGTTCAAATGTTATTACCTGATAACAGGGGTCCAGGACTGTAAATCACACTATAGGCTTTCAAATAAAATGCTGGGTCCCAGGCATAGGCTGTTCCCAGTCCCAAGCATAGGCTGCTGGAGTTGTTTGTTGGTCAGTGGGAGTCACAGAGATGCTCCTCAAACATAAGCAGTACTGCTATTGCTCTTGGTTACTCTCCACATCATGGTAGTAAGACTATTATTGAAGATACCACACTATCAAGTCAGAGAACATAGAGAAATCAAGTTGGTACTCACCTGGAAGTGAGTACCTATTGGGTAGCTTTTATGGTATTGGAAGGTGCTGTGCATGCTATTGAGTAAGAAAATCCTCAGTCCTACATTGTTGTGAATCCTGCTAACTACACTAAGGACTGGCTTAACAAGACAGGCCCACAGGTACAGTAGCGACATGAATATTAGTTACATGAGTAACCTACCACTTTACGATTAGGTTTAAAGTTCACTGCCTAAGACAGAATTCATGTTTGGCACCAGTAATTGGTTCAAGTGCTTGCAAGTAGGTAGGTCATAGGTTCTAGAGGTAATATTACTACTAGTATTTATGTTAAATGAACATATTATTAAACTACTCTTAAAGAATTATCCTTAAATCCATAGTGTAGTGCATTTCTCAACTCTTACCAGAGAAGGTTCTTCCACAAGAGACTGTGGAATGGTCAGCTTAAACAGGATATCTGTATCATAGCCACTCTTCCCAAGGCTCAGGGATCATTGTGGAAGAAAAGGCAGAAATCTTTTAAGAGCAGGAGGCAGTGGATGACTGCAAAGAGATTGTCTTCTGCCCACACCAGGTGCTGTACATATGAACTCACAGTGACTGTAAGCATGCACAAGACCTGTTCAAGTTAAGCCAGCCCAAGACCAGTGTGGAGAAAGGGGTGGGCATGAAGTCCTGCACATAGCTAAGGAGCTACTGCCGTGTGTCAGCTCCTGGGAGAGGGAGGGTCAGTTTTCTTCAGTTATGCAGACCCTGAGAAGCTTACCCATGCTCAAGTAGATGACCCTACACCCATGAGCATACTGGCACACTAGGTGGACTCAGTGAGATTAAAAAAATATCACATGAAATTGGGAGGGAATAAAGGTAGGGGATAAGGAGGAGCTGGAATTGGGAGTGGGCTTGATCAGTACATGTGCATGAAATTTTTAAACAACAAATTAAATACTAAAAACTAAATTCAAGTAAATAATTAATTTAAAACCTTAGAAATACTCAGTTCTAAACCCTCAGAATATTTCTTGTTCATTTACATTCATTTCTGGAATGGGGCCATTCAGTCTGTTGTTTAATCTATCCTCTCTACATGGCAGCCATACCTTCTCATATAGCTGAAAGGTACCTTAAGCTTGACATGTTCCAAACAGGAATCTTGATTCCCCTCCAGCAGCCAATAGCTGTGTCTATTTAACTCACTGTGCAATGGAGGCTCTTCTGTTCTAGTTGCAGAGGTCAACAGTTCCTGCTGTCTTGATTATTCTTTCTCTCCTCCACTGGCAAACACTGGTCCTTGTCCTTTGAGGAAAGAGCTAGTCTGTTTGCTAGTGCCTTCATTTCTTCTGTTCTCCAGGATCTTCAGCTCTCTCATTGGATTACTTGAAAGGCAAATAGCTCCTTTATGTTTCCATCTTTACTCATATTAATAAGAGCTGATCATGCCTGTGTCATATAATCCCTTTGCCTCCACAGCTCTGCATTTCACTTGCAAGTGAAATCCAAGGCCCTTTTCACACAACTATTGTAACAGGCCTAGCAAAAGTGAAGATGTTCTAAAGAGACAGGTGTGTTTCCCAATCTGACTACCTGACTATTGAAACAACAGACCCTAAAGAAATAAAAAGTTCCTCAGAGATCTCACATCTGATTTTCCAGTGAAGGTACAGATAACAGGAGAGCAAAATGTCTACTATACATGTGACACCAAATCTTTATTCCTCATGGTGTTCACATGAATAACTGTACTCACCAGGGCTGAATAAAGTACTGACCAGTCTTGTGTGATTAACTGGATCCAGAACTAAGTTTGTGACAATGCATTATGGAGGAAGGATAGGTACTCTTCTTCTAGGACTGCCCCTTAATGATTATTATTATTATTATTTATGACACTTTACTTTTTTGTTTTCATTTGGTCTATGAGCTGGCAAGGGAATACCCCATAAGGACATTAGGATCCTAATATGTGAAGAGTCACCAGAAAGAAGTATGGTGTTCTGAGCTACCATATTTCATGGAGGAATGTTGCCTAGAAGATCAGCAATCCAGAACACATGCTGTGGGAAGCAGATGATTGATGAGCAGAGTGTTGCTGTGTTAGTTACTAAAATGTTAAGCCATTTTTCAGTTAGTACAGAGGTCAATATACAATGTCTGACCTAGATCACTGTATACATTTACTATTGTTTCATTATATATGTTTTTTCTACAAATACCAGGCAAGAAATTGGATTGCATATATTAATTATGGAATATCACTTTTTACTTGTTTACAGTCTTTCTGGATACAGTTTATGCTTCTCTGTTTCCAAACTATTCCAATATTAGGTCCATATTGTGGTATTTAGATCTGTTTTGATTTCTTAAGTCTTGTTGTTTTATAGTAATGGTAGTTGTTAAAATAAAAGTGTATCTATAAAAGAATCTTGTTAGTTTGAACTAACTGGCTGCTCAAATGTTTCCCCAACAATAGCAGCATGAAATAAATATGAGTATTTGAGTATAAGCGAGCATATTTACTCTCAAATGGTTCAGAGACACACACAGGTACAAAAACAAACGTACTAAAATCACTATAGCAAAGTATTAACAGTAATGTAAGGAGTATACGTTCATTTTTTGGTAAATTTGAAATTATTTCTAAATGAGAATTTTCCTGGAAAAAAGTATTGCCAGTATTAAAAGTACCAATACTTATAGAATTATTATTAATTAGCATTTCTTATGCAATTTACAAACTGGGATACAGGTTTTTCTCTATGTTTTTTATTTAAAAATAAAACCTATTTATTTCATGCATGCAAGTAATGTATTTTGGCCATACTTATTTCCCCCTTCAACTACCTCAGAGATTCCCCCACTTCCCCTCCAACTTGATGTCTTCCTTTTCTTTATATTCCACTAATTCTGGTCAGTTCTGCCCGTATGAGCATAGATATAGGACCATATAGGAGCATGGAAAACCTATTAGGAGCCACCTCCTTGGAGAAAACTGCCTTTGGCCAATTTCCAGTATCTCCTCAACTATTGGTGAGTCTCATAGGCCCCTCCCCTTGTTTAAAAAATTAGAAGGAAAAATATCATATATGTGTGTGTGTGTGTGTGTGTGTGTGTGTGTGTGTAATTCTTGTATGATTTCACACTCTCATAACTGCTCATTACTGTATTGCCAGACTAAGAAAGGAGGATACTGATCTTTGAAGTATCTGGGGATACTTCTTGGGGACAGAAAGAAAACTTTCCTAATCCTATTGATTTCAATTTATGAGAAGTTCACAAATTAAATGGGCTCAGTTCCACTTGGGTCATAGTGAAATGTGGATAAAGTCTGACTGCAGCCATCACCTTGGCTTTGCTTTACTCTAGACATGAAACAGCCATCTATGTGGGCAAAGAGTGCAGTGAGTCTTTGAACACCGGAAAATTATTGATAAAGAAACTGGTAAGTATTTTGAATCATTGAAATAGAAAAGTGATTAGCATGCCCTTAAAAATAGTACTAATAATAGATGAGGATACTATTAGTACTCAGATAAAGTAAATTTGGCAAAAATAGAGAGCACTTGATCGGATTCTATCAAAATGCACTTGGACACGTGAATAAAACAGGTCCTTTCCTAGGATAACATACATTTTAAGAACTGAGCTCAGGAGAAACAGAAACTCTAGGAGATAAATCACCGTGAGAGAAAGTGAGTCAGCTGTAAAAGGTGGCAATTCTTCCATCAAACAAAACCAAGTCAAAGCATGCCAAAACCAAAGATGACATCTTCAAAGACTAGGACCTTCAGTGCAGGTTCTCCTGCTTCCCAGAACAGACAAACGGGTGCTGCTCTCAGGCCGAAGAATGACGGCAAAGCCAAGGAAAAGGAAACAGATGGTCATCACGGAGATGCTGATGCAAAGTTATATGCGAACAAACTGAATTTACAGGCACCTGATAAACATACTCTAGTTAGATTGAATATAGTTTATTCAAAGAATGAACAGGTGGTTGGATGCTAGTGAACTCAGGACGTCAGGCTTGGTGCCAAGCACCTTTGTCTGCTGAGCCGTCTAGCTGGTTCTCACCAATTTCTAAAATCACACACACACACGCAAAACAAAAACACAAAAAAATTTTTAATGAAATAGGAATTGAGTGTATATCCTGAAAATGGCTAATACAACTCTGAAAACAAAAGCCAGTATTATGTTTAATAGTATAAGATGTAGCTTTCCATTAAATTCATGAATAAAACAGTTTTTTCCATAATCTAAACTACTAGTGTTTTTAAAGAAATAACAGTCTGTTTTACTGACTGTAAAGATAAATCAGAAGTATGTAAACAAGAAAACAGGTGTTTAGCTTGGTGGCACAGATCTATAATCCCAGCACTTGAGAAGCTAAGGAAGGAAAAAAGATGGTGTAGGGCCAGACTGGGCTATATACAAAAATAAAAATCCCGAAGGGAGAGGAAAAAAGTCAAAAGAACACCAAAACCCCTTAAACAACAGACAGTGAGGTTATTTGTTATTTGTGTATGGTGTGCATGCATACTTCCAAAGCCTAAGGAACAGAATGAAAAAGACATAGAAATAAGAAGATAATTTGTGAGGAAATGCATTATAAAATTAATATTCAAGAAAAAAGCTCAAGGAGATTAGGTGTCTATGTGATAGTCATGAAAGGGCACAATCATTTATTTTATACTTTTCTTTTTCCAACAGAATATCAACACTATGAGAAAAGTTTCTTACTTTATCCTTGATGTCTTCCACAACAAGAAAGAAGGAAAAACAAGGGTTGGCTAGATGGATCACAGGTAAAGTCATGTGCAGCCAACGGGATGACTCCCAGAAGTCCCCCTCTGACACCCACAGTGTGCATGGTAGCTGCATGCCCTCCAATAAGCAAGTCAGTAAGTACACAAACAAATAAGTAAATAACTGCAAAATACATTAACAAGTAAAATAATAAAGAGAAGTGAAAATATCTAACGTGGTAGCATTGGAAAAAGCAATGACTATGTAGCTTATGTATTATGGCTGTACACGGCTGCGCAGGGACAGATAGTAAAGATGCAGAAGAAATGGAAAGCCACACTAGCCATTAGTGGATGTCTGACAAATGAAGAAACATAAGAAGAAATACTTTCCAGCTAACATAGGATGCTTCAAAGTAAATTTAGTTTAAAAAGGGGAGAACCTAGGCCATTCTGTAAAACTCAGTGCATTTAGAAGCCTGAAACTATATAAAAGTCTTATCCTGAACAGAATTATTAGAAATTAATACCAAAAAATTCCAGAGCATTCAAAATGTTTGAAAAAGAAAAGTACAACTCTACTAGAAATTACAAAGAAAAATAAAACATCCTGAAATGAGTGAAAAGGGAAAACATGGTATTTCAACATTTATGGAGTCCGGCTAAAGAAATGTTCAGAGTAAATTTATAGCTGAAATGCTTTTATTATAAAGAGAAAAATCGAGTCACTGGTCTGAGGAAATAACTCAAAAAGATATCAAGGGAGAGTAAATCAAGCACACGGCTGAAAAATGAGATGCCAAGGAACACAGTAAAAGATACTGAAACAAAACAGAAAAGCAGACCCAATCTTCCCCAAAACCATTCTTAGTTTCAAAATTTATATGAACAAATTCAAATACTTACATAAATGGTAAAAGTGCAAGACACATAAATTATCAGAACTAGTTTGTAAAGAGATGGAAAATTTGAACAGACCTAAGTAACGAAAAGAAATTGAGTTACTTACTAAAAATAAATCTAACAAAGGTCCAGCTTAGGTGCCCTCACTGGTGAATTCTATCAAACTCCTCAGAATAGAGGAGATTGGATAGGATACATTTTACAACTCATTTTTATGAGGTTCCTATTATCCTAACATCAAAGAGAAAGACCACAAGAAATGGACAGAAGATGTTCTATCCATCCCAGCAAAAATACCGGCCAATCAGCAACATACAAGAACATACAGTATCAGGAATACAAAATGAGATAGCATTTAAGTCATGTTATACCACTCACCATATTAACAAAATAAAGAGCTAGAACTACACAATCATTGCGATACATGCAAAAGACATATTTGAGCATAGTAAAGACCCACTGATCACTAAAAATCACATCACACTAAGAATAGATAGGATTTTTCTCAACCTCATGAGGGGTATCTAAAAACCTTGTACCTAATATCGTACATAATATTTGTACTAAATGGTACAAAATGAACGATTTCCCCCCCAAAACTGGTAATAACAACTGAAAGGACATCTGCTGATATGTTGTCTGTTTAGCATTACATTTGAAAATTTAGCTAGTTAAGAAGTCCTGGCTAGCTTTCACCAACAACATGACGTTGCCTGGAATTATCTGGCAGGAGAGCCCACCTGAGGAATTGCCTGGATCACATATCCAAAGGCCACTGGACAGGTCTGGGGTCACTCTGGTTGTTAGTTAATTGATGTAGGAGGGCCCAGCCAACCGTGGGCTGTGTTGTCCCTAGGCAGGTGCTCGGGAGCTTTGTATGAAGGCTAGTTGAGTATAAGCTGGCCTGCTAGAAGCTAACAATCAACCGTCCCCAAGATCGCTGCTTCAGCTGTGAAGTGAGTTCCTCTGTTGAAAGTAATGCTGGGTGGAAGAGTAACAGGTGGGCCTTCAAGGTCCTTCTTGGGAAGAAGTTGCTTCTCTCTGTAATGGACTCTGATGTAGAAATGTAAGCTGAGATGAACCATGCTCTCCTCTGAGTGGCTGTTGATCAGTGTTTTATCTCAGACACAGGGTGGAAAATAAAGTAAGTGAAGGAAAAGACACCAAAGACTTACAAATTGAGAAAAGGAAAGAGAAAGTTTGCTGGATGATATAATTACATAGAAAATATTATAGAACAACAAAAATCAGATATGTTTACACATATTAGCCATACATAATTTGAAGGTGACATTAAGAAACCATTTGTGAAGAGCACTGGCTGTCAAATTTCCAGCACCCACATGACAAATCACAACTGTTCATATCTCTAGTCCTAGGAGATCTGGTGCCCTCTTCTGACTCCCAGGTATCAGACATGCATGAGAGCAAAACGCTCACACACATAAAATAGAATAAATCTAATATAGTAAAAATACTAAGAAGTTCAACAAAAGAAGTCCATGGTTTGTACATTAAAGACTTTGTTGAGAGAAACTGAAGGAGATTTCAACAAATGAGAAGTTGTATCACATTTGTAGGTTGAAAAGTTCAGTCAGAAGTTGAGAAGTTGTTCTGTAATACCATAATCTCAGGAGGTTGTTTATTGAATAGAATAAGTACAAAGCCATTTTCTGTGGAGTACTGAATGACAAATGGAAAATCATCATCACATTCCTTCTCCACAAGGCTCAGGGACCATTTCAAGCAAAAGAGTGGAAAAACTTTAAGAACCGGAGGTTGGAGAGGATCCAAGCCAAACAGTCTCTTTTGGATACAACAGGATAATTGAACCCATGAACTCATGGCACTTGTAGCTGTCTACACAGGATCTGTACCAGACCACGCCACTCAACATTCCATTAGGAAAGGTTAGGGCCTCAGGAGTCTTCCACTTCTAACTTGGGAGCTGATGACAGCTGATGGCTTCTTGAGAGGAAGGGTCAATTGTCTTTAAGGGTGTGGCCCCCAAGGTCAACTATGCTCTAGTGGATGGCACTACACCCTGGCATATACAAATTGGAGTGGTGGACTATTAAAAGTTGGGGGCATGAGGTTGGGATGAATAACAAATGCTGTGGATATCACTCTGTGTAAATAAAGTTCTGATTGGCCAGTGGCCAGGCAAGGAAGTATAGGCGGGACAAGAGAGAAGAGAATTCTGGGAAGTAGAAGGCTGGGGAGAGACACAGCCAGGGGCCGCCATGAGAAGCAACATGTAAAGACATTGGTAAGCCACATGCCATGTGCCAAAGTATAGATTAACAGAAATGGGTTAATTTAAGATAGAAGAAGTAGATAACAAGCAGCCTGCCACGGCCATACAGTTTATAAGCAATGTAAGTTTCTGTGTGCTTTCTTGGTTGGGTCTGAGGGACTGTGCGACTGGCGGGTGAGAGAGATTTGTCCTGACTGTGGGCCAGGCAGGAAAACTCTAGCAACAAACAAAGGTGGGGTGGCCCTAGGAGAAATTAGAGAGGACTAAGGGATAAATACATTGCAGATGCATATGAAATTCTAAGAACTACTAAAAACTTTATATTAAAAAGGCCAATTCTAACATCTCTATTTATATGCAAATGCAAAGGACCTAGAATAACCATTTTATAAAGGAGGAAAATTTGGAGGACTCAGACTGATTTCAAGATATAACACAAAGCTACTGTAATCCAGAAAGTGTTGCATTAACATAAGAATAGACATATCGACTAAGGGAACTGAATAGAGGGTTTGGAAACACACCTTTGCATCACCTTTTCATTTTCATCACAAGTGCCAAGGCTATTCAACAAAAAAGAATAGGTTGTTTTCCCAGCAAATAGTGCTATAACAATTGTGTATATATATGTGCAAAAATGAAAATGATTTTAAGTTCATAGTACTACATAAAAGTTAACTTTGAAATGGCTTAGACATAAATACCAGCACTTAAACTTTAGAATTTCTAGAAGAAAACATAGGGAAAACTTTGTGTTAAGCAAAGACATGACACCAAAAGAATGAGCCATGTTAAAATGAACCTGATACACTTTACCAGTCACAATCCCATAATCCTCTGTGCTTCTGCCCCAAAGGCACCAACAAGAAAATAGACAAATAAGCCACAGATCTGAAGGAAGCATTTGCAAATCATCTGTTGACTCAGAATTTGTGCATACAATGAGCTTTTGCAATTTAGGAGGGCAAATTGATATAGCTGTGATGGAGACTTGTCTAGCATTTATCAGGCCCTGGGTTCAATTCTCAGTATAAAAACACATAAAAGAAAAGATGATAAATAGTCCAATGTATAACTGGGAGAATATTTAACGAGATATGTTACTAAAGAAGTTTTGAATACCAATAAACACATGAAAACATGTAAAAAGAGAAGAGATATATAGGTTAAAACCATGAAAAAGTATCATTAAGTACACTTTCAATAGATTGACTTTACTAAAGGTTTGTTAAATCAAATGTGAGAAACAATGAGCCAAAACTGGGTGCTTCAGACATTGTTATGGTGTATTTACTGAGGGAATATAGAAGCCAGCCATAGAAGCCATCTAGACAAATTTACAGTTTAAATATATTCTTTTTATATAACCCAGCAATACCATTATTGGGTATCTACTTCCCAAAGTGAGAACATCTGCATAAGCAGGCAGTTGAATCCAAAAGTTCATAAAAATATTATTCATAAAAGCCCAAAGATGAAGTAACTCAAATAACCACCCACTATGAGTATTGCTACCCATGAGGCACTTTCAAGAAAGGCATTCCCATCGAGGGTCGGTATTTGGGTATAAAGTGACTAATAAAAGGTCCATACCATTGGACAATAAAGGCAATAAGAGAAACAAACTTGTCATACATGTGTATCTGCTAGGTGATTCTCAGCAGCATGATGTTAAATAAAACACTATATACTATATGATGTTAGTCATAAAATATTCTTGAAAGGTGAAATGATTCAGAAAAGCAGAGTAGTGGTTCCTCAAGGCTGAAGGTGGGAGAGGAGACAGGTGACAAATAGGTCTGAGGAACATGGGATGAAGGATGCTCTAGGAGGAAGGGTGCTCCTGTACAATGATACCATGTTTGAAGAACTCAGTGAAGTCTATACTTGCAATTGGCAAATGTTATGGTATATAAACTATACCACATGGTATATATTTAATAAGTTAAATATTTCCTTCTAGTCAAGACATTTTAAAGCAAAACATACATATGCATGATGTCATTCCATCTATATTAGAGCATATGTTTTATATATGCATCACCAGACTATATACTTCTTATAAGTACATATACAAAAATATGTTTCCTCTAAGAAAAAGATTGAAAGTATAGGTAGAACAGAAAATTACTTTTCATTGTATGCTGTCTGAATTAGTTACCAAAAATATTCAACTACCTGCATCATTGCTTTATAAATACTAACAAACAAGACAATCAGCCATGGTCCTGAAATAAGAACCCAGCTTTGAGAAACTTTGCTCATCTGAATGAGACCATAAGCACTTCTGAGTGGCCATAACAAGATAATCAAAACGAATCACCACACAAACATGGCGCGGGCTCTTATTAACTTCGGAGAAGGGTGAACACTGGAATTCTAGGAACCTCAGTAGGTTGACAAGGACTTTCAGATTCCACAGTGCTGCATTGGTGAGAAAGGTGAGGCATCACCAAATGAACACATGGAGATGGAAGCCTCATCACTAGAGGACTCAGTAAGAGAGCAGAGAGAGCAGGGCCCAGTGAGTGAGCAGACAGACCATGGAGGGGAGAAGGGGAGAGCAAGGCTGCGCAGCTTAACCCATGCATGTGTACACACACACACACACACACACACACACACACACACACACACACACACACACAAATGTTTCCAGAAAGGTACAAATTACAGTAACAGCAAGGATTTCAAAGCATTTTCCTGCTATACCACAATTTAAAAGAAGCCATTTTATAAAAAATGTGTTCAAATTTCTTTCTGTGAGCCAAACAATGGCTACAATATAGCAATTTTCAGCTCTACCACTTAATATTAGAAATATTGTCCAAAATTTCATTTTTTCAATTGAACATTAGGAAAATATGGCTGTTTAAATTAGAAATATTTGCCTTAATCTTAAACAAGCAATTCAAGAAGTCAAAATACACTGTCAACATTTAATTACCAAAATTCACGTCATTTTATAACAATGCCATAAGAAGGCAAAATGTATGATTATTTTGTTATCACAATAATTTTCTCTTGGTAATGGGAACTTTGAATAATGTTGCTCACAAAATGCATAGTATTTGCTGAATCAACAATGTAACACTTCCTTGAAGGGAGAAGCTGCAGAGAGGCCGGATAGCTCATAAATGGTTCTGCCGGCTCTGACTTCTTCTACTTGCATTTTAAAGTCACAGTTCCCACGCTGTTCTGAGCACTTGAATAGGCAATCACGTATGTTTAGCCACATGGGTTTTTCATGCATGACTACGCCACAGTACTGCTCCTGACCCTTCTCTGCTGAAGCTTCATGGTCAGTTTAAATCCAGCAGACATATAGTGAGGCATGCACCTGCTGTTACCGTCAGGTGAGTGGCATTGTAACCCTGCTGTGACAATCCCACAGCTGAGGATCAAGGACCTCAGGTGCTGAGTGCTATTACCAGATAGGGAGGGAAATCAGCTGTCGGCTGCAGCTGGTCCTCACGTGACAGAAGTAAGGACAGGGCCGTAGCTTTGCCCGCTAATTTTCTACAAAGATTGAGAGGGAAGGTCAGTGGGGATTCAAAGCTCCTACCACTCTCTTAAATTGTGCTCCATGTTCTCCTTAGAGTCCCATCACTTTCTAACTGATTCATGACAGACATAATTATCCACAGTGGCAGATAGTTGTGTCCCATAGTAGTGGAATATTCCTATTCACACTTATTTTATCTGAACCCAGCTCCCGGGGGTCCTTATGAGGAATTGGAGGAATGGGCTGGCCTCCCCACTGCTGGCCTGAAACCTACATACAAACCCTACTATTGCTTCCTTTAGAAAAGCAGGCTTCTCAGTAAATCAACAGGCGTGGACCGAGTTCTGTAAACTGCACATCACTGCCCCTTTGTGACAGGCCATAACATGTCCATAGCTAGGACCCATTCTTTACCCTCCACATCCATGGTGCTATGCTGGTGAGACTGAACTCCTGCTGTCACAGTGATTAATATAAGTCAGGTAAAGACGCGAAAATTCAGAAACCTGGATCCTAAATTCACATTTTCCTCTTTGCTTCTTTTAATTTTTTTGTAAAGACAAGATTTTATGTTAGCCTATAGGAACCATTCTTTGAACAATATTTGTATAAAGAGTTCTAATCCACCCACACATTGCACTGCCACACCCATGTTTGTCTTACCTCCTCGATGGATGATTAAAGAAGTCTCACTTCCAATGGGGCAGTCCTTAAGTATATCCACTACTTCTGTATGGCTCAGGTTTTGTACATTCTGCTGGTTGATTTCAACAATGAGGTCTCCTTCACACAGCCCAGGGCATCCCTGAATGTCAAGTATTTGTTTCACCCGCTGTCCTGTGGGACTGTCGGCAATAGTGAAGCCAAATCCCTGGGCACCTTTCACAATGGTTAAGGTCATAAGTTCAGCTTGAGTGGCTCCAGATGAAGCCATAGACACATTGTCATCATGGACGGGTGGTGGATACGTGCCATCGAGCTGACCCTCAGCTGGCATGGAGTGTAAAGAATGAGGTGGTCGATCTGTAATATCTGGAACTGACTGTGAGGTCCGAGAAATGTATTCCAAATATGTTTCATAGTTATGTCTTCCATTGACCATCACTGGTGGTGGCCTCTCCATTATTGCAAGGGGTGGCACCATGCTGTTAGCAGGATCTTCAGGATCAAAGGGCAAAGGGTAGCCACGACACAACACCAAGTTGACACTCTGACCAATAGGAACAGACTGGAAAAGTTTGACAACATCTGCATGAGTGTGTCCAAGGACACAAACTTCATTAATATAGACAATGACATCACCTGCAAGGAAAAAGGAGAGAGTGACAACATGAGGTAAGTTCAATTAACATTGACATAGAGAAATGGAATTATTTATGAGAACACTGAAAGAGTTCTCTGCTTCTCAGTCAGCAGTGAGAAATCAATTAGAATAAAACTTCAATTTTCTGTAGGTGAGTCAAGGTTACAAAGGTCTGCCAACAACTAGAATGGTCAAATGCTGAAAAAAAGGGCTACTTGGCTATTCTTGAAGCTTGGAAACAACTCCATATTTAAGCTCAGAAAAAAATGTTAGAAGAATTTGTATTTTGAAGAAATACACGTTTCTGTTTTTTTTTCTTCTTTCCTTTCATTTTCATTTCCATTTTAGTGCAACTAAGATCAAAGAATTTTCAAACTGTTGAGAAGTGATGGCCATGAATTTTGGATGAAAAAGAAAGCCCTGATGTTTGAAGGTTTGGGTACCACATTCCTCTTTGTAAAGGTGCTGTGAGAATGAATGAGATGATGAAGGAAAAGGACTTGGTGCAGTGTCTGAACATTGTACGAGTGCAGTAACTTTGGATGGAGGGCACTTGGTACCCTGGCAGTCAAACAGGAAGCTGCCATAGACTCGTTCTCTTCTCTTGGAAAAATTAGTTTAGCAATGGTATTTTTTTTCTCTTTCCCAAATGAAGTATCACAGGTTTATAGAGGTCTACTGGTTAGAAGCTAACTTTATGAACTTAGAAATGCTATGAATACAAATTATTCATTATAAAATATAATCATTAAAATGATTCCTTCTTTAAATGCAAATGGCATGATTGTTTGAGATAATTGTTTTAAGATTTCTTAAATTATATATGAATGAAAACTTTATTTTTGGAGAATGCTTCTATCATGGATTGATGTTTTTTGTTCTCATGAACCATAATACTTGAAAATTGAACTTGTAAATTAAAATTGTGCCTGATGCTGGGAAGTATATGAGGATTGTCCAAAGAATAACTCAATAGACATCCTTTTATTTTGCAAGGTAGTTTTGAACTGAGTCGTGTGAGTAGCCAGGGATTTCTCTCTGAGATAACATCGTCTATCAAGATTGCAAAACCAAAAAAGAAAATAAATATGTTTTTAGGTACATTATATAAAATGTCTCTCCAGTGCACTTATAAATGAATAATTCTATGAGCAAAATAATCCTAAATAAAATGGCCTCAACATCGTTGGTTTGATTAATAGTCACAGTTCCAAAGACATAGGCAGAAAGGCCCAAGAGATGTTGTCAGAGGATTCAGGGTAGACTTGCTTCTAGAAAGTGCCATAGCTTATGATAGTCTGGAAACACACTTCCACAATCGTGGAACGGGTGCCAATGCATTGACCTCACACTCAGCAGAGTTGAAGTGGCTCTCCCTTCTCTGTTATTAGGATTACTTACTTGAGGGGAACAGCTGAGAATGCCTTGGCATGATTTTTAACTAATTCTGTTCATCTCAGAGTCCTAGAAAAATACCAGAGCCAGATAGGCCATTTTTCTCCTCCTCTACCCTTCTCCACCTTACCTCTGGCACTGTTTGGTGCTAAGGATCAAACCGAGGGGCTGTAGCATGCTAGACAAATGCTCTACCACTGTGCTGCACTTGAAATACTGACCTCTTCTATTCTTAAATGTAGTCATAATACATTTCACTTACATAAAAGGTTGAAGGAGAAAAACTACCTGTGCACTACTATCCAACTTGATGATTAGTGACTTGCTTATATTAGTAGAAACCTCCACTGCACCTATTCTCCTAGTTGTATCCTCTTATTATCCCTTCTAAAAGTAACTATTGTCTTACACCTCAAGCTTGATAATTGGAAGAACTTTACATTTTATGTCATACTTAGGAAATGCTATCTCTGAATAGCATTTAATTATGAAATAATGATCATCCTTAAAATGTTTTGTGTATTTTAAACTTTTTGTAAATGAAATGTATTTTAATATTCTGTAATTTCCTAAAAATGTACTTATGATAGTCATGGATTTTAATACAGGTACTTCTAGTTTATTAACTCTTATTGTGTCTTTTGGATGGCCATATTATTATTTATTAATCTTTACCTATTATCTCATTACAAGTGTTTGGATACTTCAAAGAGTAGTTTGTTGCAAACTTCTTTCATGGATCCTGTGACAGAAGGGAGTGCTTTGACTTTGGTATGGAATGGCTGGCTATAAACCACATGCAGCTTCAGTTTTATTAGAGAATAGTATATGGCTAATAAAATAAGTTGTGTTGATCCTAATTCCTACTGGTAGTATGTTGGAACTGTCATTGCTTTTCAACTGACACAATACTTGGTACTCTCAGGTAAATCATGGTTTTGATTTGCATTTCCTAGATTGCTAAGGAGGACAAACATCTTATGTAGGTTCCCTCTTTGGTGCATCGCATCGCATCGCATCGCATCGCATTGCATCCGTCCATCCATCTATCTATCTATCTATCTATCTATCTATCTATCTATCTATCTATCTATCTATCATCCATCTACTTACCATTCATTCATCAATTCATCTACCCACCCATCTATCCATCTCTTATCTATCTCTCTTACATCTATCTACCTTTCTATCATCTATCCATCCATCCAGCCTGCCAACTATCTTCATTCTGGCTCCAACATTTTTTATGTGTTTAGGGATTGCCTGGTATAGGATGATAACTTAGGATAGTGGGTTCCAGGCCTATCATTTACTAGGAATTTGACTTAGAATATGATCAGATTCCTCTAAAATGATGAAGAAACATAATACCAACTTGGGAAATAACTAGTGATGAGATCATATAGGTGAAAAGGCTTGTGAGCTGCATGTTTTCATGCAAATATGGTTGCTATTCCTCTAGTTATTTGTCCTTGGCAGTATCCTTCTGTAAAAGTAGGGTGGCCCAATTAAAATATTCCCATTATAGTCATAACCAAATGATGGTAGAAATTATCATTTCTAAGTGGTCAAGTATAAGACAGAAAGGTGACGGGTGCCACTTTACTCCAAGGCTGCCACTAGCTTTAATCACAGTTGACAAACCCTCAGTCCCCAGCGCTTAATTGTTCTCTCTGCTCTTCTGGTCCTCCCCAGGCAAAAGGGACTGGATCACTTCTGGACTAAAGAGCAGTTATGGTAACTGATGTTATCTCTTTTGTACTCAGCAAGGGAATGAGAACAACTACTTGTTGTTCTTAGCAAGACTTCCTTTAAACCTAGTTTATGTGTTGTTTCTACTCCATAGTTTTTCAAGTCATCAAAGAAGCAACTGATAAAGAATACTGCAGCATTCTGGGTAAAAACAGTTTTCTGAATGTAAAAGATGAGAGTTCAGTTTTTGGAAAACTATCTAACACCTTGACAACACTCACTGTCCACTTTATAAAATATATAAATACCTAGGATAATGTGTCATATCAAAAACTGCTGTAGATGGTGATATATACAAACATGTGCTTATTTAGATGGCATGCACGAGACAGGCTATATAGACTGTACTGTATGAATATCATTTACATGTTGTGAAACAAAATAGGTACCTGGCTTGTGTCATCCCATAGTGTTCCAAGCCAAGCGCTAAGATAAACTGAACTTAAGAGCACAGACAGGGGGACCAGCTCTAGCACTAACCTGCTTGCCTTTTTAAGAGGAATAATTGTAAAGGAGTCAATCTCTGCATCTCCCAGTTTCTTCTTTCATAAGCCAGAAATTAAAACTTTGCTTTTGTTTCCTCCTTTTCAGGTCTACAGTGAAAATGAGATCTTGCTATGCAAACAGTTTTACCAAGGGAAGATTCTCCATACAAATACAAGCAGGCATTTCTTTGGAAAGCCAATCACATCTTTTCATTGCCTGGAAGGTTGCATTGATTCCTTGATTAGCCATTCACTTACAGCTCTATTTAAGACTGGCAGTTCTAGGGATATTGACATAAGGTCAGATTGCTGTGACTTATGTGTGTAGTGACCCCATTGGGGTGGCCTTACAAAGACCTGATTCCTAATCACGGGGTTCTCATGCACAGGGAAGGGAGAGCAAGGCTGATAAAACAAGAGGGTTTAAAGTCACTGTTCCATATGAAAAATGTTCTGAAATAATTTGGTTCTTTGTTAGTCACAGAGATAAATATATAGTACTGGATATCTCCTGGACACCTCATCATTTTGGGAAAAAAATAAAGCACTCTTGACAAAGCATTGTTTAAATTAAAGTTATTTTTATAAGTCCCTCTACTCCCACATTCTTTGAGTCACTCTGGACTAAAGAGCCTTCCTTTTCTGTATCTCTCATGTTGCTATCTGCTTCCCCAACTTCCTTGGAGCAGCCTAGAATGATTGACTTCCTAACCAATGCTCTTCTTACAGTCTACTCTATTAAGTTAAAACTACTTGATACCCATGCCTACTGTTTCCCACTCTTTTGACCCTGTCTTCTCCACCCAGCAAATCACCATCTTGCTATCTTTACTGTTCACTATCACCTTAAAGTGATATCTTCTATTCCTCTGCCCTCTCATTTAATGGATAAATCTGCCTCAACTTATTCATCTCTGTTCCTAGCTCTTCAAATATATATTGAACTGTTTCCAATGAAATTGCTGCTACCATATGTTTGTGACTTGTAAACCTCAGATATAACTGTTTCATTGGTATTCTGTCTCTTCCAAGCTTTCTGTCCAACATACAAAGTATTGTATCAGTACTATACAGGAAATTCTTTACATATTAGGTAGATTCCCATTGAATAAAGGTTGGGAGTAGTTAGAGGAAGACTGGACAGATATCATAACTGAACTTAATACCTCTTCATTAGTATTTATAAGTTCTTTTTATCAAGTCAGATGTTTTTGATAAAAGAAAAAATTTTTCATGAATCATATCCATCCTACCAATTACATGCAGTCTGTATCAAACAAGTTAATTCTTCCTCTATATAATTTTATTTTCTGGAGCTTGTATTAATTTTAATAGTATTAAAATATTATAACAGAATTTTATTATGATCTGTATCTATTTTCACTGTGTTTTGGTCAAAGATACATAGTACAATTTAACATCTAATTTTTGGGGTATGCTATTTATTTGTCAATGTTCCCATTAACATTTAAGAAGAAAAGTGTTTTTACTTTCAAAAGGTAAGTACACTGTGGTTGCAACAGAAGGCTCAGGTGGAGAAAAAAAAATGACCTGTGTAGTGATAGCAGTGGGTAGAACTTACATCATCCAGGGTTGAGAATATCAGCATACACTTACACCTGTCCCAAAGTGAAAAAAGCCAAGCCATAAATACTCAAGAAAATAAACTGATTAATGGCCATTTTTCCTAATGTTTCCTGATGAATTTGTTATAAGGGTTCTTAGTTAAGATTTCTATTGCTGTGAAAAATCAAAAAGAGATATCAAAGCCCACCCCCACAGTGACACAATTCCTTCAACAAGGCCACACCTACTTTAACAAGGCCATACCTCCCAATAGTGACACTCTCTATGAGCTTATGGGGCCAACTTACATTCAAACTACCACATTCTACTTCCTGAACCCCATAAGCTTGTAACAATATCATGATGCAAAATGCATTTAGTCCAACTCCAAAAGTTCCCATAATCTATCACAATCTCAACTATGTTTGAAAGTCCAAATCTTCTGAGATTCATGCGATCTCTGTAATACCCTCAGCAGGTATCCCAGGACTCTGGCATCTCTAACATCTTGGTGCCCCAAGGCAATTAAGGCTTTGACTTCACAGCATCACACAATGGCCTCTCTACTAGGCCTCCATACAAGGACACTACTGACACATGCCTGACCTCAGAGGCTTTATTTCACAACTTTTTTCTTCTATCCTTAACTCTAAACTAAGAATCATGTGGCCTAAGCTGCCAAGTTCTGCTGCTTTCTGAGGCTGGAACATGGCCTCCTCATTTAATTAATTTTCACTAGCTTTCTGTCCTTCACTGCTGTTCTGAAACTTGCTCTGTAGACCAAGCTCGCCTCAGACTCAGAGATCTGCCAACCTTTGCCTCCATAATACTGGGATTAAAGGCCTGTACCACTACATTGGGCTCTAAGTTTTTCTTTAGTTCTTGTGGGAGTCTGTGGGAAACCAGTTCCGATCTACTCCCACCTTTTGAGGAGTTCTTAGGTGGAGGAGAGAGGAATGAGGAAATATCAGATAGAGAGACCTAGCTGATGAGAAGAAAGAAACACAAAGTAGCTCCAGAGGGCCTCTTCATTTATTCAAAGGGGCTTTTCATAACAATGCCAAGGGGCAGGGCAAAAGACCTCCCCTTTGCTAGATCAAAGCACACCATACAGCCAAATGTAGACCCTTCCAAACACCTGGTAACTACACCTGTGATCAAATCATCCCATTATGCAGCCCTGCTGGGTAAAGCAAGTTCAGATTCTCTGACCCTGAGTAAGTTTTCACTAGGAAACCTCTGGTTCTCCACAAGTTACTTTTCACAAGTTGAAAATTTAGCTGGGTGGGATCTTGCCCTGAGATCACCACTCCCTTTATTCCAGTTCTTAATCCATTTATGTCCTTGAACATAGGATTTAGCTTCATTACACTTCCTGGTACTCTTTTTCTCCTCAGAATTTATATTTTGTAATTTACCCTGCTCAGTTTGCTTCTTTTCATTATAGATCTTCATTAGAGTTATCACTAATAACCACACGACAGAATCTATACTAGACTGTTGAGATTTCTTCTCTCAACAGAATCAATCCAAAATCTTTATTTTAGCCTCAGATAGACTCTTTGGACAAGAGCAAAGACAGCCACTTTCTTGATCAAAATATCACAAGAACAATCTCTCTAGGCAACATACTAAAATTCTTCTCCTCTGAAACCTCTTGAGTGAGTTCCACAGTTCAAATAATTCGTAGCACCTCTGTCTTCCATGCTCCTACTAAGATGGCCAATTAAGCAGTGCTTAAAGCATATTACTGCTTCCTAACCCAGATTCCCAAAGTCCATATTTCATCAAACAAAAACATGGTCTGGCCCATCACAGCAATGCACTACTTCTGGTATCAACTTCTGTCTTAGTTAAGGTTTCTATTGCTGTGAAGAGACACCATGACCACAGCAGTTCTTATAAGGAAAAATGTTTAATTGGGGTGGCTTGTTCACAGTTCATAGGTTCAGTCCATTACCATCATGGTGGTAAGCATGGTGGCCTGTGAGCAGACATGGTGCTGGCTACATCTTGATCGATCAGAAGGCAACTGGAAAATGGTTTGTGCTTAAGCAAAAGAGACCTCAAAGCCTGTTCCCACAGTGACACACTTCCTTCAACAAGGCCACACCTCCCAGGAATGCCACTCCCCATGGTTTATGGGGGCCAAGATTCTATGCCTCTTATTGCTCAAAGTTTTTCCTTATATCTAAATCTAATTTCTTTTGCTAAAAATTCTCTGTTTTTATTCATACAAAGACAGGAGCCATTTCTTCTGAAATGGCAGCAGATCTTGACATAGTTCTATTGAGTTACCTTGGAGATAGCATTGTTGTATACATCAATCAACTTGGCTAGAAGTATAAAAATGAGTGCTTAGGTTATGGGAGCTATAAAGGTATTATTATAATATAAAATACTATAAATGACTTTTATTTATTCTTCATACAGTACATCCTGACCTCAGCTTCCCTCCACTCCACTCTCCCATACCCCCACTCCTCCAGATCCACTCCCACCCCTGCCTCTCTGAAAGAAAGAGCAGGCCTCCCAGGGACATCAAACAAACACAGAACAACAAGATACCAATAACAGCAGGCACAAACCCTCCCAGCAAGGCTGGGTGAGGCAACCCAGTAGGAGGAAAAGGGTCCTGAGGGCAATGTTCACTGAGGCCAAGTGTGGAAAAATGGAAAAGATAATTGCTTGAAAATGAAAAGGTTTGGGATTTTATGCAGGTATGCCAATAACTAGTAACTATTTCTGTGTGTTTTATTTCTTATTTATTCAACAAAGGTTTACATGTATCTAGTTGCTACCAAGAGTCAGGCATCATACTATTAAAAGAGCATCAAATTCGATAATCATTTTCTTCACTGAAATTCTAAGACAGCCTTTGACTCAAGCTCTTGAATTATTCTTAAATCCCCTCTCTTTCCCTCCTTCCTTTCCTCCTTCCTTCCCTCCCTCCTTCCTTCTTTCCCTCCATCCTTCTTTCCCTCCTTCCTTCCCTCCCTCCCTCCTTCCGTCCTTCCGTCCTTCCTTCCCTCCTTCCCTCCTTCCTTCCGTCCTTCCTTCCTTCCTTCCCTCCCTCCTTCCTTCTGTCCTTCCTTCCTTCCCTCCTTCCTTCCCTCCTTCCTTCCTTCCTTCCTTCCTTCCTTCCTTCCTTCCTTCCTTCCCTCTGTCCTTCCTTCCTTCCCTCCCTCCTTCCTTCCTTCCTTCCTTCCTTCCCTCTCTCCCTCCTTCCTTCCCTCCTTCCCTCCCTCCTTCCTTCCTTCCCTCCCTCCTTCCTTCCTTCCTTCCTTCCTTCCTTCCTTCCTTCCTTCCTTCCTTCCCTCCTTCCTTCTTTCCTTCCTTCCCTCCCTCCCTCCCTCCCTCCTTCCTTCCTTCCTTCCTTCCTTCCTTCCTTCCTTCCCTCCTTCCTTCCTGCCTTTCTTCCTTCCTGCCTTCCTTCCCTTACACCTCTGTTGCCATCACATCATTCCCATTTATTACAGGAACCTCCAGCTGTGCTTTCTGACGTCACAGTCATAAACAGGAGCAGAAGAGGAAAGGAAAACCACCTTAGTTTGTTGCATGATAGGGTCTGCTAATCGCAGCTCTGATTGATTTCTGGGGAGTACCTAGGACCTTCCTGGTACTTCTTGACTCTTCTGATCAGGACTATCTCAGGACCCAGGAGTTGTGAGGTCTGAATAACTTTGCACACTGAGAATGTCCATGCCAGAGGCTAGAGAGCACCAAATACTATCCTGTGCTGCCTTCCTTGTGAACTTATCTCCACCCCACATGCTCAATATTCTTTCTACTCAACGTCCTCTAGTGCCTGGTGTTTGGTCCAGTACCATAGCCAAGGCACTGGCGCCTGTTGTCATCTCTTGCTTCTTACCATGTGCTCTTTGCTGGGTTTGGCCTGTACTTTGAGTTGGGCTATTTTCTCTCTAGTCTCCATGCTCTCCATTCCACCTGTGCCCACCAACAAGCTGATAGCCATCTCCCAGGCCAGCTTCATCTTTTTGACCACCCTGTAGCCATCTCTTATTACTTATTCCCCATAGCACAATCTTCAATTGAACCACACCACTAGCACATGGGATGCCTCAAGTCAGTGACTATATTTTAATATTCTTAGTATTCATCTAGCATTTAAACCTTTGCCTGACCTAATTTTTACTATATACACAGAGATTGAGCCTGGGAGAGGTTAAGTAATTTATGAATTCAATTGGTAATTAGATCAGATTCAGATACCAAATCCAGGACTTCAATACAAGTGTTAAGAATTTCAAGCAGTCCAGGCTGTATTTCGACTCAAGGATATTTTTCAAATTATTATCAGCTGGGCTGCTGGGTAATAGCTTCAGTGCTTGAATGTGAAAATTGAGAGATGAACTGCAGTATTCTTTTGATTGGCTAAGTTAATGGAGGGAGGCAGCCAAGCAGATAATTACAAACAGGGAAATCCATTGCAATAGCCCAGTCCATTTTCTGCAGTCTTCTACAATACATTGTTTGGAGAGGGTTTAGGGGATGCTGACGTAGAGGAGTGACAGAGGAATGCAACCTCCAACACTCGGCAGCCATCATGGTATATGTATATCGTACACACACACACACACACACACACACACACACACACACACACAAAGTCAGAAAAGGTAGCTTCCATGGTGCAGCTTTCAAGCCTTGCATCTGAGAAGAATGCACATGGCATTGGGCGATTTCAGCACTGTCACTGAGCAGCTAAATGACAGGTCTCTGGAGACTTACTCAGACTTTCTACAAAAGCAGCCAGTGACTGCAATATGTTATCTGTAGGCAGAGAACACTGTCTATCAGCCCATCCACAAGATGATAGAATAGCTGCTTATTTCTCAAAAAAGTGAAAAACTTATTAATCACATTTTTCCATTTCAGCTCTGTGACCTGGTGCAGATGTCTAATTAAAGCTCGCCTTAAGAAGCTTTATATTTGATCAGCACACATTCAACAATGGCTCTCCAGCAGCTGTGCACGCGGCCTGTGATCTTGTTACACTCCCTTTGTGTTTGGCATTGAGTGGTGTGATGTATTTAAATAGAAGACACATTCTAAGGGAATCTAAAGCACTGATTATCTGCTGATCTGGCAAAGATGGGAAAATATTGCAGATGAAAAGTATTGGCAAAGCAACAGAAAGCAGCACAGAATTTTTAAAAATGATTATTGCAAAGCTCCCAAAGAAGAGGCTTTCTAAATAACCTGCTCACTTCAGGAATTCAGTAGCATAAATGGTGGGTGGATCTGTCATTTCTCTAAAAGAATGCAATGCATTTTAAACAACAAAGTGACACATGTGTTACTAGAAGAACTGATTCAAATGCAAAACCAATGGCCTTTGAAAGATCTGAAAACCCCAAAGTTTATGAGGGCATGTTAAACGTTTGCTGGACTGTCCTTAAGCTCTGCTATGCATTGTGCACATATATCTGGGCTCAACCACGCAGAGCAAACCAACTACACAATCCAAGTTATACAAGTTCCTTTAAGGAGTCATTTTCAGTGGACAGTAAACAATGCACATGCTTATTTTCAAGTAGAAGTAATCATATATTGCTGAACAGGCATAATTAAAAGCATTTCCTATCCCCCTTTCTGTCTCTCTGAGTCTCTTTCAGTGTCTCTCTCTCTCTCATTCTTTCCCTCCCTCCCCTCTGTGTATGTGTAGATCACAGGATAACTGGCAAGAGTTGTTTTTCATGTCTAGGTAGGTCCTGGGGATTGAACTAGAATGTCCAAGTTGGTGGTTGATGCTGCTCATACCCACTGAGCCATCTTGTTAACTCGCTACAATTTTTAAACAGATCTGCTTTCTATGGCCCAATGCAATATTATTTTTCATTATCTTCTCACCTTACTCTAACCTAGTGTATCAAGTGGCTAGAAAGTACCCCTCCAAGCCCCACTCCCCCACAAATGATGAGGTAGCTGGCAGGGGTGGAGTTGGGAGCCCTCTCTGGGCATGTTGCTAATAGTTTATTCTATTTTACGCACAACTGTCAATTCCATGCCCCCTTGACTGAGCAAGAACTATGAAGATCAAAAGGATGATGCC
Source organism: Onychomys torridus (assembly GCF_903995425.1). Taxonomy (NCBI): domain Eukaryota; kingdom Metazoa; phylum Chordata; class Mammalia; order Rodentia; family Cricetidae; genus Onychomys; species Onychomys torridus. The sequence goes on along the minus strand of NC_050445.1, from coordinate 79,095,328 downwards.
CCCATTTCATTTCACACTGCTGCCTCCTGCCAAATGGTTTTGTGGTTTTGTAATTGTGTGTGTTGTGTTTGCTGCCTGGCCTACCCACACTTTTTAAGATTGGTAAAGCAATACTTTTGTCCTGGGAAAAAAGGATTTGTTTTTTTCATACTGTGAAATTGATCTAAAAGAAGGAAGGGAAAAGCTCCATTTTCAGACTCCAGACAACAGTCTGTTGAGTGTTTTGCTGAAATGCTTCAGGGAAAAGTACTATTTGCAATAATGGAGCTGGTGCTGATCCTAAGTCCCCAGACTTGGATGGAGGATGTCTGCTGGTGGAGTTGCTGGGTCAGCACTCCTCTGCCTTCCTCTCCATCACCCTATGTTGCATTTCCTGAAAATGCTCTGACTAGTGCTTCCACTGGGGGCCAATCAACAATCCTTAACTGGTAGTGTAACATACTCCATTATGTTGATCTACTTCTTCCTTCACTTGTGAGAAATTACAGGGCTCCTGCTGCCTTGCAGAATGAGGACCACCAGAATATTTCTCCCATATGGATTTTAGCAGTGGTGCAGCATTAAGTTGCTGAGCCTGAAAAAATGACTGGCAGAAAGAACAAATGCATCATGCTAGGTATGTGACTGTATCCTGTACACACACACTGGTCATGTGACTGTATCCTGCATGAACACACACACACACACACACACACACACACACACACACACATACCACACACATACACACACCCTGGTTTGAGGTTTGATGAAAGAGCTTTTCTAACTTCAGAGAGAAACAGAAGATGTGAATCTTTGTGGACAGACTAGGTTGTTCCAACTTATACCCTTTAATTTCCTATTTCAGTCTCTGAAAGAGCAGTATTATATATGCGTATCAAGGAATCAGCCTTCTCATTGGACCACATACACCAAGACCTGCTAATTAGAAAAATCCTTCAAACATGGCAAAATGAGGAAAAACTATCTTGGCTTCATTGAGATTCTGGAATCTGGAGAAAGATAATTAATTATCTTCTTTCAGATTTATGTAGAGAGAAGGGAAAACATTACAGCAACTTCTAATATTGGACATGTGGGACTTCCTCCACAGGGCGTGTACCTCATTATTACTTACTCTGTGGGATGTTACACACAGATTCTTAGGGGACAAATAATGCTATTATTAGTCTAGGAATTTCAGGAAAACATGAAACAATTTCATGCAGACAATGAGAAATTGTTTTATTCCCAGACACAACAGACAAATGGCATTGAGAAAAACAATGCAATCACCTGCTGTTTCCAATGTTACAATTATTGTATGGTGCTGAAGCTGATTAAGTTAGAGACTTCTCATGGGAAAGTGTAAGCTGCTCTGCCCCCCTACCTACCATTATTGACCACCCATATGTATATGTGTAAAGAGGATTTATTTGTTCATACACAAACATTGCCATTTATGAGCTATAAGAAAACTTGTATTCCAGCAAAATATAGTTTTAAGACAGTCAGAAACGATAAAATAATTCTTTCTTTTAAACTTATATATTACATTATTTTCATAATTATATCACTGGCAGTCTATATTAAGTTCTTACAAATTATAATAAAATACACTAATCATAACTGTATGTTGAAAGATTAATCAATAGAAAAATGAAAATTTTAGAAAGCCATTTGATTTTTGAGGTTCTAGCTAACACAGCATGTTCTATTAATCTGTCTGCTGATTGAATACACTGTTGGAGCTCAGGGAGCAATGATTACTTGTTAATAATGATAACCACTATTATGTGCTGAGTGATGACTGTATACCAATTATTAAAGAGACATGATCTCATTTCAATTCTTAAAATAACTTGATGGAGAGCACATGGAGGCCATGGTCCACAGTGACAGTAATCATCTGATACTTCTCTATGTGTTTGTCCTTTAAGTGTGTGACAGTCTAGTCACAGACATTTATGACATTTCAAGATGCACATCACCAATTCATTTGGCCTTAAGTGTTAGCTATAGTTAAATACTTGGAATTTTGTTCATCTAGTTTTATCTATTTGATTACCTAACCTGCAGAGTATTTTGGTGTGATATAAAATTACCTGATCTTTTTTTTAATCATAGCACAGTCTTGTTTTTTTTTGTTTGTTTGTTTGTTTGTTTGTTTGTTTTTGGTTTTTGGTTTTTTTTCGAAGTTACAATCAGATGAAAAAAAAAATCACTTAGTGGCAGAATTTCCCAATTTGAATGGGCTAGTGAACAATCAAGGAAATCAGAATAGAATGAAAGAAAAAGTTACAAGTACCAAAGGGGCTTTGGACCACTGTAGAAAAGCTCTGAGGTCATAACAATCCAGTAAGTACAAAGAATAATAAAAAATATTTGAAGACATTTATGAGATTCTTAAGCTTTGGAAACTTGGCTGCCATGCATTCGAAAGTGGAAACCTGTTAGAATTGCACATCACCATTTATTGAAGAAGTGAACAATTAACTGATATTCATCCTACTAACTGATGAATACTCTTAATTTCAGTGGACATAATTGTAGACAGGGCAATAAGTTTACTGGATAGTTATGCCAAAGCATCCATTTTGACATTAAACACATGTATCTTTATTAATGCATTTTCTATTTTGATTACATGGACATGTTAACTTTTCTACATAAACAGTAATCAATGAGTGTTAAAAGCATGTGATTGCTGATAATTTCCCTTTTGAATCCTACTCTTGAAGCAGACAGAGAGAGCATGAACTGACAATTTCAAACCTCTAATTACTAAGGTCTAAGGAAGCAAGAGATCTAAGGACTTAGCCAATGAATAATATAAAAATAGCAGATCATAACAATTTATTACTACATCAAATGTCTGCTAGTCAATTCTTCAAATAATTCCTTCAACCTAAAATGCTCAAGTCAGGATATTGGAAAAAGCATTAATTAAAATTCAGATTTAGCTTAGGAAGGATAAGAATTAGGAGCTATGCCAAATATTTTCTGCTATCAAATATCTTTGTATAATTTTTACCTTAATTACATTCTGCCCTTGGATTTGACTAAAGTTTTTAATTGTTCAGGTATGCTAATACTGTCTCAAATATCAAAGCGCTTTCACTTAGATTCCAGAGAAAGAGTCGAGCCAAGAGGCAGAATTTTTTGTTTGTTTTTAAAAGCTGTAGTATCTCTTTTACTGAAACATGTTTCTCTCTCCAGTCCAAAATTTCTTATACCTTTTACATTAAATTTTTTTAAGATGGGAAAGATACACTAATAGTATTTTTAAAATTATTAATTTATTAATGGTGGCTGATTAATAGTCAACTAAAGCAATATAAGCCAAAAATAAAAGGAGTTCTCATGTGGCTTTTATGCTCTGTGTGTATGAAATATAATATCATTTTTATTTTCAATATCTTATAAGCTAAAGGATTATTTACAATATTAACTTCATTGTACATGGTGATGGTCACATCATTGTGTGCATAAAATTTCATGGCAGGGGAAAATTAGATAAATTGTTATGTATGGTTGATAAATTTTAATGGAAAATGGAGGAGCCTTGCCAGCATAAGGTGGAGGGATATAATAGAATACAAAATTTGGAGTCATCATTATAAAGCTATTGGTTTATGGGCTCACTGCAGACTTATTTTGTTTTATTTCTATGGATTTCACATTAAAGATAATTTATAAAAACAATATAAATAATATATGTACTAATTTTTCTCAACTTTACTAATTTAATTAGCAACCAGAATTTTGTCGTTGTTGATTTTTGCAACCAGAGTTTGTAATCATTGTGAGCCAACCAGTGTAACACATTTTGGATTGAAATAAAATAATTTTAACATTTCAAAATCTATTCAAATAAAAAGTTTAGTATTAAAATACCGTGAACTATGATCTAGCAAAGAAATCTGGTATATATTTACCATGATTAAAAACATAATTTGTATTCAGTGTGCCAGTGGAATATTAAAAATATCCAGTGCTCAGAAAAGTACAAAACAAAATAAAAGACATAAAACTTGATACTGCTCCTTTATGAAGTAGTATTAAAGATAGTCCATGTTATTTCTCATTTATTGAGTGAGTATTAGTTCAGCAATGACAGAGAGTAAGGGCTCAAAAGCTTTTGCTGAGTGTAAAAATGAGTAGCCATGCAACATTTCAAACAGACATGCACCGTCAAAGAAGAGTTGCCCAAAGGTGTCGTGAATTTTGGGAAACGGTTCCAGGGAGAGCAGAGAGTATGAGGGAAGAATCCAAAGAGGAGAGCCAGGAAAAAGGACTGTGAAGGCAAGCTGTAATGGCAGGGCCCAAGAATGATGGCCTTTAAAAGGGCACGGTTGCCTCTTTCCAGTGTAATGGGAACTAAACATTAGGCTGAAAGTGGCCATTGATTTCAGCAATAGGTGCATTCTGGGGGCATTTCCCGTATCAGTGGATTATTGGGAGTAGAAGAAATAGTACAGGGAATTTCTCACAGTAATGAGAAAATAGAGAGGGCCACCCATCATACTGAAGAGATCTGACGGGAGAACAGACATGAATAGTGAAGAAATGAATGCGACAGGTATCTGCTTGGACAAGGAGAAGATGAGGTGGACCAAAGAATGGAAGAGATTGGGAAAGAGGATGAGCCACGACTTGAGGATGTAAGAGTAAAGAGTAGCTGGAAGTTCACCTTCAGAACAGAAAAAGGGCACCTTTTCCCTCTTGACTCTAGAAATGGAAATTTTAATGTAGGAGCTGTATTACAATTGTCTTCATTTTTATTCATGTCAGGAGAATATTCAACTTATCTCATCAAGGTAGGATGAGAGATGGTAATCTTGCAGAGTGGGACAGTCTTGGTGAATTATGAAAAAAAACATAAAAAACATCAACTAGTGGATCTCATTCTAAGATGTTTTCTGTTCTGTTCCCAGGTGGAGACCGTGAGTTCAGCGCACTGCACGCAGCCCTTTGAAGCAGGCCTGTGTTCGTAAGGGCCCCTAATCCACAATGTAGTTGGTGATCTAAGCACCTGCTTTCACCCTGCTTCTCTAACGTCATTTCTTAGCTCTCACCTTCGATGAAACCTTCAAAGTATTTTTTTCCAGAAATGTAAAATACCCTTTTATAGAGACACACAACTTAAGATCATTTATTACAGATTATGTAGGAGAGCAAATGAGAACATTTTACAACACTTGTTGGCGACTCAATCACCACTGCTTCATAATTTATCAGGAATACTTCACATACACAGGTTAATAAAGGATGTGCTAGACACAGACAGTATCAGACTGACCTTGTTTCTTGGCAAATACTACCTTGAAGTCTCTAGAGCTATACCACTGCCAGGCATTCTTTTCAAGGACGTCTTGTTGTTATTCTCTTGGAAGCAATTAACAGACTGTTGTACAAAATAACATGGATTCTGTCCTGAAATTCTTTATTGGACAAGGTCCAAAAAGAAAACGTTTCAAACTCTAACTCATGAGACTCTTCACTGCACCTAAAGTTTTAAGATTTTAATAATAATGAATGCTTTGGCCTGGGATATCATTCTTTTCTTTTTCTTTTTCTTTTCTTTTTTTTTTTTTTTTTTCTGGCCTTGAATTCACTGGGTAGCCAAGGATTATCTTGAACTTCTGATTCTCTCAGTTTAACTTCTTGAGTTCTGGGATTTTGGGCATGGGCCTTCATGCCTAGTTTGTATTAATGTCATGCTAAATGTACCAAATCCCATTTGACCCCTGACAGAAAATTATTTAAAAAAAAAAAATCCAAATTCAAGTCCATGTCTACATTATTGTGTTGGTATTGCTTTGCCAGGCAATGGAATCTGATGCCTAGGTCTTTGACACAGACGTCAGTCAAACTATTATAAAAGATGTGTTTTGGTTTAATATCTGGTACTTACTAAGGATGGATGAGTCACTGTATTTTTTACTCTTCTTAATATTTTTGAGTCAACTAAATTTGAAATCAAGAGGACTTTCTAGATCCTTATCTTCTCTGGTTCAGATTTTTTAAATGACCTTGTGCCATTTTATTTCAGAATAGAGATTATTTAGTTCATAAAACCTATACATAACTATATGATGTAGTTGTTTGCTATCTAAACACAGAGTTGGTTAGACATTTGTAAGAAAGTTATACATTCATAAAGCCCCTATCTTTCTAGAGCAGGTCAGAGAGTAGGTGACTGTATAGCTATGTGGTTACTGGGACAGCTCTTCAGCTCTTCCGAGTGGCACATGATAGATCAAATAAATGAACGGGATCAGCTGCTCTAAGCAAACCTCATCTATAAAAGAAGAGATAGACTGGGCTCACCTATCATTGTCTGCCAGCCTGGGTTGAAAGAAAAGTCTTGGAAGGTAGACAGTATGATCTCACTGGATTTTGGAGAGCATTTGGCACAGGGACTTCTGGAGGTTTCAGAATCAGGATAGAGGATTAGAAGGAGACCACACACAACTGAATGAGTTTGTCTCTAGGATACCCTTCCAAAGTTGCTTTAGTAGCATTCAGAGTGCTTCTGCATGTAACAGTATATATAATACACCATTATTGGTTATTATATACTACACCATTATGGATGATTCTCCCTGAGGAGGAAGAGATCCATTTTATAGAAGACCTGACACAGCTGACATGCAAAGCAATTCAGTGGCCCCACAGCCATGTTTTCTGACTCCAAATTTATTCTCTTGAACAAACTCAGTGAGACTTCCTTAAGGAAGGGGAGAAATTCTAGAACTCAAAAGCCAAGCATGTAACCCATTTTCAGAAAATGTTTCTAAAAGTCACCCGTACTCAGCTGGTGTGTAGGCTCAAGGGCTCCTTCAGATGTCCATGAGAGCAGTCTTAGGTTTTTCTGCTTTTAATTTCCCCACTGATGGTGGCTTGCTGCTGTTTGCTTAGCAAGGACCAAGAGAGCAAGTATCTTTCCTGCGTTTTGTCTCACTCACTGTAGCCACACTGGAACTTCCCTGGGAGGAGTGCCATGGGCACTGATAGGTATATGTGTGGATCCACACTCATGAACCACCTTCCGCCACACACACCAGGCCATAGCTTTTCTCCCATATAATGGGATGTGCACAGAGACCACAGCAACTAAGGCTTCTGAAAGCCAGCTCACTCCTACCAATTTGGCTTCTTCAGCCCCTACCTGGGGATTTCCTTTCTTTCTTCCCACTAAGGTGCCCTGGGCTCATTTAGTTTAGGATATAACTCACCCAGTTGCTAAAATTTTAAGCCTGATATTCAGCCTGGACTCTTAATGGTTTTAAAAAATCAGTTTCTGGTCCATTTTGAATGTTAGGAAACTAAAATCTAGACGATTCTATTAAAAACAATTTGAAACTTGTGCTGTTTAGTTTTGTTTGTTCTATTCTAGACAAACTCTCAAGCATGTTGCCTTATTCATGTACCTACCCACTGTAGCTCTACCTGGATCCAATCAGTATTTCCCGAGAGTCCTGCTTCCTGTCTGTGGAGGCTGTCCAGATGTCAGTACAGTGTGTACATCCATCTTTAGATAGCTTCCAAGTTGTCTTATGTGTGGATTGTTTACAGGTAAAAAAGAATGACAAAAATTCCTGGGGTAGACAACAGTCGAGGACACAGGTTTTAACCTGATTTCAGATGTATCTTTGTCTTCAATGGATGTACTTGATGGCAGCTTATCATCAAATAAGAGTGGAATCAATCATCAGCACACTCCTTAACTAAGGCACATTTGATGTGTGGGACAAGAATCTTCTGCCTTCCTCCAGAAAATCTGTTAATGTTTGAGCATATAGCTAGGAATTCTGTGGGCATGCTTTGAATTCCATTCTGGAAATAAGTGCAGAAAATACACACTAAGAATAATAAAATGGTTTACAATTTTCGAAAGCACACTTTACGGGCGGAAGTATGATGATATGGCGGAAGCTGGAGGGTACACAGTGCTGGCCAGCTGGCTGTGGACACAAAATGGTTTAACAGCTCACAAGGAACTCTGACCATTACAAGGCAGCTCACAGGAGCCAGGGCAAAAGGAACCCACTGAAGCTGCAGGGACCAGAACATAGACCCAGACACAGCGGTATTTAACAAAACTTGCATCCAGCAAATACCAAAACCTCGCAAGTTACAAAGTGTCAGCAGTCTGCTTGAGGCATCTAAAGACATCCTTGTCTATTTTTGGAACGCATTTGCATGGTTAGATTTTTAGTAAGCTGGTTATATAATCCAAGTGAATTATTTTACCACTCCGAGGTTTTGTTTCAAGTTTTTAGATGCCTACTACTTGCTTGTCATTCTGCCAGTCATTTCTCTGGCTCTGTGGATAATAAAAATAGATGATGCTATTTTATCCTTGCTATGTGCCAAACATTGTGCAGGTGCTTAATCTTAATGTGAATTATCCCATTTCACCCTCACAGGGATTCTGTGGTGAAGATCTCATTGCCACTACTGGAGATAACACTTATTTTTTTTCCCTGACACTGGATATATGGGAGATGGGGCACCTGAAGTGTGGCTAGTAATTTGCTTTTGCTCACCAGAGCATGCCTTGCTAGCCATTACATCTAAGTGCTTCTTTACTCTCCAAGCTGAGCAGAGCTTCTTGATTGTGCTTATGAAACACTGTGGAGCTTATTAAACTGTGGTGTCTGATGAGGGTCCCTCTGGGGGAGTACACCATTCCGCACATGTGATAAGCTTTCAGATGATACCAGTGCTATTGGTTCATGGGACATATAACAAGGCTCTGGACCTTAGTACAGCATTGGATGGCATATTAGAAACATTTGTATTGCTTAAAAAATGACTATAGTCTTTTATGACTATGTCAAACCCTGTATCAATTCAATCAAAACTTCTGGGACTAGAACTTGGGTATGAACATTTTTTTGTATTTTTTAAATTGTTGATTTATCTTTTAAGTTTATAAGTTCAACACTTCCTCCTTCCTTTCCTCCCTCCAAACTCTCCCATATGCCCATCACTCCTTTTTAAAATTTATGGCCTCTTTTTTCATTAAATCATACACACACTAAATATATATATTTAGGGGAATATATATACACATATGCATATACATGTATATATATGTGTGTGTGCATATGTATATATATATTCCTAAATTATATATATATATATATATATATATATATATATATATATATATATATATACCCAAATAAATAAGTCCAACCTACTCAGTCTTTATAATGATGCTCATATGTATATATGTATGTTTTCAGGGCTGAACATCTGGTCTTGGATAACCAATTGGTGTGTTCTTTCCTGGGGAAAAGCACTATTCCTCTTGCTCTCAGCATCCTTAGTGCCCATAGCTCTTTGTCTAGAGTTGAGGCTTCCTGGGCTTTCCCCCATCCATGTTGGCATGTTGCTGTTCTAATCCGGCTCCTGTTTCGGTAGCCATATTAGTGAGGCTTGATGGCTGGAGCTTCTGACACTTAAGACACACAATCTCACAGCAAACCCCTGTTACTCTGGCTCTTACATTCTTTCTGTCCCCTCTTTCTCCATGCTCTATGAGCCTTAGGTGTGGGAGTTTTAAAGATTACTAAGTAATTGTAATACACCAGTGTACTAGAAATCAATTTAGTAACTAAAGATTAGCATTTGATAAAAGTGTATTTTGTTAGTAGAGTTTTTCTGTGAAACTTATATTGTATGTCTTGATTGACTGATTGTATTATATTGTATACAGATGGACCAAGTTCATCATGTCAAATGAATTCTTTATGATGCATCAAAGTAAGAACAATTGAAAGTTACTATAGCATTGAAATGAACAAGATCATCTCTCCTGCATCACCTATATATTCATACACTATTTTGGTATCATTCTTGTCTACACAAAGCTGATGCATCATTTATGGGGGGATCTTGTCAGTGAGAGGCAGATAAGGAACCTGGTGAACTGCTATACAAGCTGCTCAGTGATGGTGTCTCAGAGGAAGTGACACATATGAACCACATCTCCAGTAGGACCCTGGCAAGTTAGAGGAGGGGCAGGTATTCCCAGGACAGCATTCTTCCCCTAGGCCCAGCCAGGCAGTTTCTAAGAGACAGAGGAGATTAGCTTAGAATAAGAATCATAGTCTCAGCTCAGAATAGCAAGGAGCAGGCTGGAAAGAGACTTTAGGAGGGACTGACACAGAAGGAAGTAGTCCTGGGCTTCTAGCACAGCAAAGTAATAGACGATAAAATAATCCAGTTTCTCTGTCTATCTGTGTGACTGTCTGTCTGCTGTCTACCTACCTACCTATCTGTGGTGAGCCACAAGAATATATTATAGAGATTCAGCTGTGTATTAAAGCTATACTTTGACTGGCCAAGGTTCTGTCAAAAGGAAAGCCATTTATTATGAATATTTGGTGCTATCCAGATTTTAATATTTCAGCTGTCTTTTGATATGAAATTCTTCTGTGCCCAAATATTTCCTGACCATTTGGCTAACAGTTCAGCTACTCAGACCTGCTGAACTTCTAGGTTATTTACATCCCCCCCCCACCACTGAGCCTAGGAGACAATCTAGCTGGAGACACATAGCTTTGCTTCTTGTGCAAATGAAGCTCAGACCGTCCCCCTGCCTCGAGGCTTAGTGGCTCTCCAGAGCAACTGAGAACAAAAGAGGTTTTTACATATCAAAGTGGAAGGTAGAACAACAGTGCTGAGGAGGCAGAGAACTGTGTGGCCAGGGAAAGAGGTATTTTCTGTAGAGCAGAAAGAATGATGTGACCAGAGAGAAGAGAGGAAGACAGAGGTTTTGTAGAGCGGTAAGGCAGAACTCTTGTAGCGTCCATCAGGGCCAGTAGAGAGTAGTAGAAATGGAGAATGAGGAAACAGAGGATGAAGATGAGGCTGCAAGCGCAAGAGCTTAGTCTTTAGCAGGACTTTGAGAGAGAACCAGACAGAACTGAAGCTTTGTAGATAGGATTTCACCCCAGAGAAATAGAATAGACAGACAAGGAGCTGGTGCATCTAGAGATATTCCTGCCCTGAATGCCCAGTGGAGCTAAGCTGTATTGATAGAATTTTATCTTAGAGGAATAAAGTTAACAGACTTAAGAGTAGAGTGTGCGTAGATTTTTTTTTCCCCTCAGATATCCCACGCTGGATGTAGCAAATTCCCTGGGACCCCTGGGTAATCAATAACTAACTATCTGTCTGTCTATCTATCTGTCTATCTGTCTATCTATCTATCTATCTATCTATCTATCTATCTATCTATCTATCATCTATATATCCATCCATCCATATCTATCTATCAGTCATCTATTTATCTATTTATCTATCTGTCTATCTATCATCTATATATGTATCCATCCATATCTATCTATCTATCTATCTATCTATCTATCTATCTATATCTATCCATTCATCTATATATATCTAAATGTAAAATTAATAACATATAACACTATTAATATTTGAAGGGACAGAAATGCTTGTTGCTCTGATTTGATCATTAATATAATATATGTAACATAATAAATATATTCCATAAAGCTCTGCAAATATTATTTATCTCATTTTCATAGTGTATCTCACAAAGATGTACAACTACTATTTCCCTATTAAAACAAGAAAATCATGGCCAGAAAGAAATAAAATCATGTACTTGTAGTAGGGAGACATATGAAATTGGTTGACCTAACATTAGAGTTTGTGTGGAGTTTATACCCAAGTAGACATGTTTCATGGAAGGGCAGCCTGGGATAGTCACTGTAAGTGGATGGAACAATGTAGCATTTGCTACAGTTGGTAAATTGGGACATTGTTAGAAGACATTGTATAATAAACTAGGGAATAGTTTTTTTTTTGTGGTGATATTGTGTTTCCCCAAAATATTGTGCACTCTAATAAACTTATTTGAGGTCAGAGAACAGAAGAGCAACTAGATATAGAAGCCAGAAAATGGTGGCACACACGCCTTTAAAATCCTAGCATTCCAGAGGCAGAGATCCATCTGGATCTCTGTGAGTTCAAAGCCACATTGGAAACAGCCAGGCATGGTGACACACGCCTTTAATCCCAGGAAGTGATGGCAGGAAGCAGAAAGGTATATAAGGCATGAAAACTAGGAAAGAACTAGAGCTGGTTGAACTTGTGATCCTCCTGCCTCTGCCTTCTTCAGCAAATCCTACGGTGTGCACCACAACCCGTGGCTTTTAGCAGCAGTTCAGCTGAGATCCATTTTGGATAAGGACTCAGAGGCTTCCAGTCTGAGGAAACAGGATCAGCTGAGGAACTGGCAAGTTGAGGTGGCTGTGGCTTGTTCTGCTTCTCTGATCTTCCAGCATTCACCTCAATAACTGGCCTCAGGTCTGATTTTATTAATGAGACCCTTTAAGATTCATGCTACAGTTTCTTTTTCCTATAATCTTAAAATAAAGGAGGTAATCACTTTTTAAAAAGAAAAGTTAGGGTTCCATTTACTGAGGTAATAGACAATTAGGTTGTGAGCTAAGCCAATGTGAGGCATAATAAAGGAGCAGGGGATTCCTGAGGAGCAATTGTCCACAAATACTCAATGTAGAGTTTAGTAAGGCAGCTTCAGAAAGAGTTTAATAGTGTGGGAAGAGGGGTGGGTAAACCTGCTTTGGCACAAGGCAGAGAACTCAGAAAGCAAAGAAGCTACAGAGCTGGGCAGAAGAGATGCAAGGTGTTTATAAAGTGGGGTGTCTTGTATATAGTAGGGTCTTGAGCCCCACAGAAAGGAACATATCTGTGGAGTGAGGGAAGTGGAGTAGGTCATGACCTCTATGACCAGGGTCAGGCCTGCCATGTTTAATAGGCCTCATAAAAGCTATGAGAAAAATTCCAGTATTCAAAAACCTGTATTCTTGTCATAAAGAGAATCTGCCAAAATAGGTATCAATAAGTTAAAGCAGCCTCAGAAGTTACCTAGATTGTCTTTACCGTTTATAAGGATGTAAGGCACAATTATAATGTAGACTATAGCCATGTAATTTCTTCGTGTAGTCAAATGTTAGGCTATAACAGTCATCTGTGGCTTAGTAGCAACTATTTAAAAGTGGTCTTTCCTTTCAGAGATGGTTATTGTAGAAGTGACCTATTTTAAAGCAGAGTGGGTGAGATGACTAACTGCCAACTCTGGTAATTCCGTGTAAGACAAATCCCCATCAAATATCCATTTGACTTTTGCAACTGAGGGTTTAAGCCTTGTCTGAAACACTTTCTATCAAGACATATTCTGTGCTTCATGATGCTCTCATCTTCCTTTCCCTGAAATAAGTGTGTATGACACTCACAAGGGTCTGGCTTCAATGTGAGTGCATTGCCCACTGGGAAACCGCCACATCAGCAGACAGGAAACACTGCTAGGCGTGCAGATCCAGCAACACGTTTGCTCGAGATGGATGATTTCACTGGGAATTCTTCAACCAAGAGACAGTCAGAATCAATACATAAATTTAACGCGACAATGTAATAATAGTCTGCACGAAAAACAATGTTTAAATAACAAAATCATTTGTCATTCTAGAATTAATGAATTGTTCAAATTTTGTTATCAAGCCTCAATATAAATAGAATATTAATGCTAATTCAAAATTACAACAATTACATTCTATTCAAGTTCTTTTTGGTACTATTTGCATTTCTTTCTTTCCCCATGTTTCTTGTTCTAATTCTCCATTTAATTAATAATAAGTGACATTATTGCCACTTTCTCCATGCTTTATTAGTACTTTGCAGATACCTCAACTGTGCTATATTATCATATTGTATCTTAATTTTTTAAGTATGTTTTTCCCAGTGGAGGAGGAAGCCTCTGTGTCATTGTTGTTTAGTTAAGTAATAGACTAACTACGGCACCTTGCATATAAAACTTTAGTAAAAAAGACATAATGTTTTAGCATATTCTTAAGAAGGACATCTTCATGTTTTTTATTATTTAATATGACATCTCTGTTTGTCTATCTCCCACCCACTCCCCCACCCATTCTGGGGATTGAATCCAGGGCTTTCAGCAGCATGTGACACCATGTTTTAACTGAGCTGTATCCCTAGCTCTTGTAACTATTATTTTAACTTCTGTATAGTGGACAGCATCTTTTAAATGCTTAGGAATGCAAATGGTTGTAATTCTGCCCTGTTTTTAAAATTCCTTTTTTGCACCAGAACCTAGTATTACAAAGGACTTGTAATGTAATATTTATTAGAAAAATCCATTTAGAGTTGGAAAAATTTTGTGCCTAAGGACAGTTTTAGGATAAATCTAGAAACAGAAAATATTCATCTGATTAATCACCTAATCATTAACAAATAAACTTACACATACTCACTGAAATGCTATATTCTAGATCCTTGGCTAAGTACTAGGTGAGCTATTAGGTATAGTTTTTCTCATGAAAAACTAATAATCTTTGGTTAGCTACTAGTCATATTTAAAAGCCTGAATTTCATTTAATGATTATTTTTATACTTTAGCTATTTAAGCAAATTGGATGGCTCTTTTGTTTCAAACATTGCTCTATAATAAACAACACTTTGTTACATCTCTGCATAAGATCTTAGCATTTCTAACTATTCTAACTCATTACAATAGAATAGATTATTTTTAAAGACATGCAGTCATATACATACATTTTGCCTATGCTGGGTATTTTTTATTCGTCAGTGTCAAAAAGGAATCTCACGCTACTTTACCTTTGAGTCTATCCTCCTTCACCTATCCCTGGCTTCCAGAATTTTGTATAGCACTTCAATATTTATATTGGCAGAATAGGTTGTGTTTTCTCACAGAGAAAGCACTGGTTCAGGATGGTTTCCATAATGAAAGTATGAGCACCACAGATATGGTAGACAGGGTTGATCTGCTTTCTGTTTGACAGCTGCTCCCAGCTTTCTTTGTATATCACTGTCTACACTGACCATAGCTGTTAAGACTGGCTAGGCTGTGTGAATACATTTGTCTCTTTATGTCTTTAAGACTGGTATGACTCCTGGGCCATTTTGAGAGGAAAATGCCAGTTGGTACATTTGAATGCTCACCTCTTGAAAGCAGGATATCATGTATCTGAGTTAGGAAATTTCGCATGGCCACTGAGGGCATGAGAACACCTTTAGCTTCTTTGCACCATGGCATGTACATGTCCCTACCAGTGTCCCCCTCAAACAACTTCAATACTTGTTTTCTGGAATGTAATTCCTTTTAGCTTCTATTATACTAATTGCTCATCTTAGCCTTTCTTCTTTTTGTAGCCTCCTTCCTTCTTTTTCCAGGATATTTTTCTTTGTTTATAATTACCCCCCAGACATAATCTGCAATAAACCATAGCATCATCATATTCTTCTTAGTTATCCGTCATGTTCAGAGCAAACTCTAGACGCTTGACTATAATGTTTTACATTACCCATACTCATTATCTCTCCATGGGTCTCATTACCCAAGTTTATCTCCTTAGCTGAACTAGCCTGTGGTGGTTCTTCCATCAGACAAAGTGTGGCCCATCTCAGGGCCACATCTGTTTTACTCCTTGGCTTTTCCTTGCTTCATATCATTCAGATGTATTTTCAACTATCTTACCATAAAAGAAACTTTCCTTAAGTATTTTTTCCTTGTTCTCCTTTATATCATAGTAATACTGGCTGACAAAAAGTCAAAGATAGATTTACTTATATTGCCTCTCTTCTGCTAAAATACCCTGTGAATCAAGGACTTTATTTACTGTTAGCTGTTAGAATAGTCTTTGGCATAGATACTTAAGTAGATTTTTACTGCATAAATTGAGGTAAGCAAAATAATGAGACATTTACTAAAGTAAGAATAAGTTCATCATCTCATCTTTCCTCACAGTCTGGTCACTTCTAGTGTTTTAGAAATGCTTGCTATAGCATGAGGAGGATCCCAATTCTCACTAACACAGGTATTTATTTCCTAAATAAATACCTACTGTAGTGGTTTGAATGAGGACAGCTCCCACAGGATCATATGTTTGAACACTTGGTCCCCAGTTAGTGGAACTGTTTGGGAAGGATTAGGAGGTATGGCCTTGCTGGAAGAAGTATGTCACTAGGTATAGGTTTTGAGGTTTCAAAGTCCATAATAGGCCCAGTTTCTCTCTCTGTTATGTAGCTTACTGATTAGATATGAGCTCTTGGATACTGCTCCTATGACATGACTGCCTGCCACCATGCTCCCTGACATGTTGGACTGAGACCAACTCTCTGAAAATATAGACAAGCATCCAATTAAGTGTGTCCTCTTGTAAGTTGTCTTGGTCATGGTATTTTACTACAGCAATGGAACAGTAACTACCCAACAAAATGGGTCAAGACAACAGTGTTGTGGAGCAGCTTGAAGCTGCTCCATATCTTGGGAAGTGCTCATTCATCAAAGCCGAGCCAGATCTATTTATGTGAAGAGTGACAATACCTAAGAGCATAGAGTGCTAAGATAAGTCCCTTTATCTCTGTAATCTTTACTTTTCTCATCTACCAATGGAGGTATCTAAGTCATTGATGGGGAAGAATTACAAATAATTTGTGTAACTATGTAAGATGATGAAATTTAATGTTTCACTCTGAAATTATGGTTTGTACAGGGTAACTTCCTTTGAGAAAGTGAGGTTAAAGGATAACTTTGTAGTGGGTAGACCTTATGACACTGTTAGCCAGGTACTTATGGTTTAATGTGATATGGTGGGGCTTTACTTATGTGGTCATCCTCCAAAATACATAGTTTCCATGTAATCATGAGAAAGACACCAGGCAAATCTCAGTTGAGAAACACTCTGGAAAACTGACCAGTACTCATGAAAGTCATCATCAAGGTCATCAAAATCAGAAAGTCTTAAACTTCTGTGGCTAAGGGGAATCTGAAGATACATGACTGCTAATGAAATGTGATTCCCTGCATTGGATCCTTGGACAGCAAAAAAGGAAATTTGGTAAAAATTATGACAGAAAGTATGGAAGCTAGTTAACACTGCCCCTAATCAATTTATTAGATATAAAATACATTATGCTATAATAACAAGCAAAATTAGGTGTACAGTAGATGTGAGCACTTTGTATTGCTTTCATGTTTTTTTCCCCTGTCCTTGGGGTCTGAACATAGAGCTTCATGACTGCTACATAAGCACACTAGTAGGAAAATAGCCCACCCTATTTTTCCCTATAAATCTAAAAGTATTCTAAAGTAGTGTTTATTCTTTGAAAAATTCAGGATATTGTGAAGATCAAAACATGTTAAGTTCTGAACCTGTCTTATATCTTACAACTTTTAATGGTTAAAGAGTCAGTTATATTTTGAATTAAAAAAATTAAGGAGTACTCATTGTACAAATACAGAGTTCACAACTGCAAGCATGTTGGTATCCAGCATGGAGGTAGGGCTAAGAACAAAATATATCACACAATTATTCAAACTAATAACTATAATGTGGAATAATGTGGAAAATGCTTATGATATACCATGCAAAGAAGATATAATATTACATGCATAGTGTGATTATGGAAATTATAAGATACTTGTAAAAGTATAGATTAAAATGCTAGCAGAAAAGATATTTTGTGGCTAGGTATGGATGATCCCTCTCTTTCTACTTTTCTATGATGTGGATATAGTATTTTAAATGGGAAAATGAACTTAAGACAATGAGATGTACATAAAAACAATAGTTATTAATAAAAATAATTTGATGACATGTTCTTACAGTCTTAGGCTTCCTATTGCTGTGATAAAATACCATGCTTGTAAGGAAGAACAAAATCAAGTCATTGCAGGAAAATGGCTGGGACTGATGATCATCTTATTAAAAGTACAAGGGAGACTGTTTATGAAGAGGAAGGGACCAACAGGAAAGGGAGTGAGTGTAACACAGTGACTATGAGCTAAATGCACTGTGTGCATAAAGGAAAGAGTCACATCCAAACCTATTGTCTTACGTGACTAATAGACAGTAACAAAATGGGAACAGAAGGAGAAAGAGAGAGAGAGTACTGGTAACAAAACAAGCAAAACACCCACCATGACCTAAAGCAGCTCGGAGAGGAAAGATTTTATTTCAGTTTATACATCCCAGTCCTGGTCTATCCTGAAGGGAGTCAGGGAGGAACTCAAGGCAGGAACCTGGAAGCAGGGGCTGAAGCAGAGGCCATTGCTGCTCACTGGCCTGTTCCGCAGGTCTTGCTCAGCCTGCTTTTTTAGAGCACCTAGAACCACTGACCCAGGGTAGCACCTCCCATCCTGAGCTGGACCCTCCCACAGCAATCATTAATCAAGAAAATGCATCACAGGTCAATCTGATGGTGGCATTTTCTCAATTGAGGTTCCCTCTGCTCATGTGACTTTGGCTTGTGACAAGATGACATAAAATTAGGAAGCACATTTGCATGCTATCACAAACTAAGGTTTATTTTTAACAGATCTTTTACTTTGGTTTCAAATAGAGTTCAAAGGCTGTCTATGAACTTGGATGACAAAATAAAATTGCATTTTTATTCTCAATTACTTGTAACAGAAATAGCATTTCTTTCAATTATAAATACCTGCCACAGACAGCAATAATATAAGCAGAACATCTGACATTGTCATCCACAGATATCTGAGCTATTTTTATATTACCATTTCATGCAGTTATCTCAACATAACCTTTATACTAATCAGTGTATAATATCACCATATATTGGTTTAAATATTTATTAGGCTTGCTATGTTTTAGCACATAGTAATTTAATAATCATAAATTTGTATTTTAAAAATATTTGGTATACTACAGTCAATATAATTTCCTATTGACCCTTTGAGTTTAGTCTATTCAATTAAGAACTATACTCTAATAAATACATAGGATGCATAAGACTTGCAGGGCAGTTCTGATCATCAAGTTTAGAAAGCTATGACTAAAGGAAAACAAGCCAGAGAGCATCACTGCAAGCAGCTCAATTTTATGGCTGGTCCCACAGAGGAATTTTCATATAATTACTAAGTGCCCTAGAGATAGCCTTCAATAGCCTATGGTGGCAACAAGTGTTATCAGGAGGGTCTACAGGCAGAAGTCAATAGCCTACTGATGAAGGCTCCTCAAATGGGTAAGAAAGTTGATAATGATAAGCTATTTTCTATGTTTTCTAAGTTTAAAAGATGATGCCTAATGAGCTATACTTTGGCATCAAGAGAAGAATTAATTCTCCAGGGAACATATTGCAAGTATTTTACATAGAAATGATATCAACTCAAAACTAATGCATTATAAACTCATTTTACTATGTCTTTACAGTTTTTTTTTTCTGCTAAAAATAAATTATCTAAAATCACTTGGAAAAAAGTAACACAATTTAACTTACTGGTTTTAAAGCTCCTTGATCTCAGTTGGAAAATATGCTTATCACAAATGATTAAAGATGCTAATAATAGCTAAAATCTATCAACTCAGTAGACAAGTACTTCATATATACTAATTATTTCAATATCCCTCAAAGGCATGGCTAGTTATACTCATTTTACAGATGAGGATATTGACGTGGAAAAGGTTATAAGTGAGCAATATGGCTAGAGGTCCACAGTAGTTATTGTGATGCTAGAGCTGAGCATTTAATGGCTATGTCATGTGCCCATGGATGCTAATCTGGAGAATGGTCTGGCTCCTATAGCTTTAAGATGCAAGACATAAACATATTACAGGAGGAAAATCTGAAGCTTCTAAGCAGGAGCCAGAAGAGATACAATAATAGAAATATGGAGTTTTTAACATTTTTTTTTAATCTCAATGAAAACCTCCATGGGATTAACAGTCTGTATATCACCAGAAAGATATCCACAAGGCACAGACAACTTGCTCAGAAGAAACACCGTGTGTGCTGAGGATCCATCTATCTACTTAGTGGGCCCAGGTGGCCACAGGTGAGACAAAAAACACCCAAGGACTTAGATGGTAAGTATTTCTTTAATGTGCTTCTTGTGGAATATGGAGAACTTCTGCTTCAGACATTATTTGATGTGAAACACATTATTCACAACCAAGATAGGCATTGTCTCATTTCCTATCCATTGTTATGCTTAGCTGATTAGTTGGAAAATTTATTTCGCTTGTCCCATGGAGTCTTCTCCTAACTTCTAAGTATTTGCTTTTCATAGGAACCTCAGTAGCTCTAGGCTACACTCTAAAATTGTAATAAATAACCATTATATATATAATGTGGTGTGTGTGTGTGTGTGTGTGTGTGTGTATGTGTGCATGTGTGTTTTATATAAGTGGTGTGTGTGTCTTAAGATTATTGATTCCAGACCTATAAGACATGAATAATTCTGGCACTGGCCTCATGTCTTTCAGCAGTGGTAATTTTGGGAAAAATTTCCAGATGTTATACCCCTCAGTATGAAATAGGAAATAATAACAGCATTTTGTATCATAAGGTTATCACGGGGGTTAAATGGTCCTGTGTACGAACATCCCTGAGTCTGGCACACAGTGACCTAGTACACAAAAGTCAGCTTTTATTGTTATTACGTTTACTAGGCTGTAAGACTCATAAGGGTGAAGAGCACTTATATTTTGATCATTGTGCTATTTATAGTATAGCCTGACACAGTGTGTAGATTCAGCAGGTATTATATAAATCACATGAAACATTCAATTAATTCATCTGTTCCTAACCATTTCACATCACATTTATTTCCCTGTGTATCTTCATTCTTCTTTAGTTGTATGTTCTCATTTTTATAATAAATGTCTCGACCCTATCTTTCAAACAGAAAACAATCTAGAGAGATTTTAATGCTTCATTTCACCCCTAAACTTCTGGGGACTATAACACCATCAGTTGTTCATTGTGGTGATTCTTTCACATCTAAATCTGGTGACCAGGTCACCTAACAGAACACTCACCTGAGAATGAGCTGTAGTTGACATACGACCTTAAGCAGTGTTTTCTCTGTTTTGTTTTGTTGGTTTTGCTAGCCCTGCTCTTCCTCTGGCCTCTACAAAGTGAAGTGTTTTACTTTAGCACAAATAGCATCAGGAAGGGCCTCAGTGATGCTCCTCCACAGATGCTCATGCATCTAGCAAGGCCCAGGGCTAGCCAGACACTGTCTGTGGCACAAAGGACAATACGAAGGACAGAAATCCTGGCTTTTTAATTCTCTTTTTATTTATACTTTTGTGTCTTTCATATTACACCTCCAGATTCCATCCATTTCCTCCCTGCCAGAATAAAACAAAATAAAATTTAAGAGAAAAAAGGAAAATAAAAAGGGAGAAAGGGAAAATCTCATCACGGAAGCTGCAGTGTGACACAGTGAGTCACACAGTAAACCTCTTTCCCATACACTTTTTTACATGCAGGTTTTCATCACAAAGTATTATTGGTCTGGTTCAAGGTCCCTAGTCTCTGCTACACCATGGACATTGGGCTTTTACTGGGATACTTCATGGACATCCAGTTGCTGCTCTGTGTCATGGAGATCCTGAGTCCTGGGTCCACAGAACTGACTCCACCCCCCACCCCCCACCCTGGGCTTCAGTAGATCACAGATGGAGTGGACATTGGGGTAGGCCAACACATAACCCTGATTCTGGGCCTGGGTATTTGCAAGGTTGGTTAGCCCACCAGCTTTCCTGGTCTTCACCACGAGGATGAGTTCTCTAGTGTTGCACTGGCTAGTTCACCCCTGCAGTGATAAGAAAGGAGTGGGGCCAGTTCTCCTGCTTTCATACCTACAGCTTCAGGGCAAACTCTTATTGTGTTGTCCAGGTGATGTGTAGGGGCCACTTTCCTGGTGCTGCAGCTGGTCAGGGACTGCTTTCTTGCTCTTATGACCTCAGGGCCAGCTTTTTCACCTGCCTCAAGCATTGATGGACAGGGGCAGGGGGAGAGGGCATCTCTGCCCCACACCTCCACCAACAGGGTCAGCTCTACTGTGATGCCCAGGCAAGGTGCAGGGTCCACTGCAGTTTCAAGTGCTGCTGCTGGTGAGCTCCCTTCTCTGTCTCAGGCAGTAAGGTGGTGCATCTCTCCCCTAACAAAACTGCCACAAGACAGGTCTGTAACAGGGACATTTCTCCCATGCTCACAACTTCAGGGCTGGCTCATTCACACTTCTGCTCAAAGGTTGGCTCTATTGTGCTGCCCAGGTGAGGTGCAGGGCCTGTTTTCCCAGGGTTGCAGCTGGTGGGGGGGGACAGAGACAGATCTCCCACTCTTATGACCTCAGGGCCAGCTTTCCCACCTGCTTTAGGTGTTGATGGGTGGAGGAAGGAGGGTATCCCCCACCATGCCACCATAAAACAGATGAGTAATAGTAATAGCTGTCTTATGCTCACAACTTCAGGCCTGGCTCACCTTCCTGTTCATATATATTGATAGTTGGCTTTTTATTACAGGATATCATATAATACAGACTGGCTTCAAACTCACTGTGTATCTGAGAATGACCTTGAACTCTTTATGGCCTCTCCTCCACCTCCCAAGTGCTATATTAATAGACATGAATCACTACACCTGGTCAGAAATCCTCTAAGTTCTTTGAGAAACTGAGTGTGTCACAAAGAAGTGCATGGGCACTTCTAGGTATGTACTGGAAGCTGTGGTGAGCTAGGAACAAGTATGGCAAAGTGACATTTGAACTGAGCCATGAAGAACTTGGCACTGCTAAGCACTCCCCTTCTGTATCACCTGGATATGTGATGACCACAATGCACCAGATTGTTCAAAATGATAGTTACCATGCTTCACGGCTCTGCCACATCCTACATCTCTGCGGACCCACATGAAAGTGCTAGAATTCTCCCTAACATCCTTATCCACCAAATCTACCATTGCAAAGCACAGACTCATTATTTTCTTATCTTCTTTTCCTCATTCACTATCAGTTTCAAAATCAGCTCAGATCTTCTAGTTAACATGTAAGTGCTTGGTACATGGTGCAGCAGTATGCAAATGTTTAGTGGGTTTTCTTCGGATTAACATTAACTCCCTTGGTGACCTACCCACCTCTCAGGATTTAATACCATCTATATGGGAATGGAGGCCAAATTTACAGTTATAGCTTCAAGAGTAAATTTTACACTAGCAACTCAGCATTTTCATTTTTATATGGAATAGCCACCTTCAAATCTACCATCTACAAAACAGGTTATTAGTCTCTGCCCCTTACCTTTCCAAATGTGCTCTGTTCAAAGTCCTCTTCAGTAGTTGGAGAACATGGTGTGTAGGTGCTCTGGAGAAATTTCTCAACATCTCCTTCTTGTCTGAGCTTCTGACTCCATTAACAAATCTGTCAACTCTACCATCAAAAGCCCACGGAGGCTACAACTGCGTGTTTCCATGCCAACTCATATCTCTTGGACTCTAACCCCTGACCTGCCTATGTGGTTCTGTTTCCTTCAGGTACATTCTTTACCTTGGAATAAAAGTAGAAGTCAGCTAACCTGTGCCACTTCTCTTCTAAAAACAAATCAAAGTAACAAAAGGACCCATTACCACTCCAAATCTTCAATTAGAATAAATCCAGATCCTTAGCAGAGCTCATGCCCCCTTTCTGTCCTTGACTTCCTCCATTTTTCATCGTTGAGAGGCCAAGCAAGCCACAGACCATACTCTAACTCTGTCTAGTGGGCTCTTTTCTTGAGCGACTGTGGGATTTCCTCCTTAGTTTTACTAGGTCTTTTATACCAGTATTATCTATTTAGAGAAGACTTTCAGCCTTCCTGTAAAACAGCACTGCTGTGGATATCGCTCTGTGTAAATAAAGTTCTGATTGGCCAGTGGCCAGGCAGGAAGTATAGGCGGGACAAGAGAGAAGAGAATTCTGGGAAGTAGAGGGCTGGAGGGAGACACCGCCAGCTGCCGCCATGAGAAGCAACATGTAAAGACACTTGTAAGCCACACGCCATGTGGCAAAGTATAGATTAACAGAAATGGGTTAATTTAAGATAGAAGAAGTAGATAACAAGCAGCCTGCCATGGCCATACAGTTTATAAGCAATATAAGTTTCTGTGTGCTTTCTTGGTTGGGTCTGAGCGACTGTGGGACTGGCGGGTAAGAGAGATTTGTCCTGACTGTGGGCCAGGCAGCTCTAACTACACAGCACCATGTAATTTGCTTAACTACCTTAACCCTGGTTGTTTTTCATCTTATTTCTTCATATCACAAATACTTCTTG
The DNA here is from genome assembly GCF_903995425.1 of Onychomys torridus. Taxonomy (NCBI): domain Eukaryota; kingdom Metazoa; phylum Chordata; class Mammalia; order Rodentia; family Cricetidae; genus Onychomys; species Onychomys torridus. The sequence goes on along the minus strand of NC_050445.1, from coordinate 79,071,185 downwards.
AACATCCTTTGCATTGCCTTGATGCTGAGAATACAGCAGTGAAGAAAATAGGCAATGCTCCCTTTATTTCAAGGTATTTACTTTTCACAGAGCAGGGAAAGAAGCATCCAACAAAGGAAACAGAATGCCCAATAGGATAGCTTCTACAGTGAGAATCAAGGCAGGGGAGGGGGGCACAGGATGTGCTATGTAGACTGGTGGCTGCTACTTTAATACAGAATGCTTCCCTGATAGGGAGCTATTTAAATCAAGCTCTTAAGACAGGAAAGTGAGCCTGGGAACATCTTGAAAATAAACAACCAGGCAGATGAAAATAGCAAGCACAAATCTTTGAGGCCAGATCATGGATGGGGGAGTTCCAACACAAGCATGTCTGAGATGAACTTCTCATCACCTGCCATTATAGCATATGGTAAAAAAAATTACCTTTTCCTGTTAGAGTACCAGGTTCATAAGTACAAAATTCCTAAAAAAATTTAACAGGAGAAGGGCTGGGGAGCTGGCTCAGTGGGAAGGTGCTTTAAAGCACACCTGATGACCCAAGTCGAATCTAAAGAACCCACACAAAAGCTGGATGTAGTGGAGTAAGCATGTGCCATCCAGCAGACCCCAATGGGAAGGTAGTAGGAGGGGGCAGGCGACTCGCTAGAAGCTGCAGCCCAGCTAGTCCAGCATACCCAGTGAAGAAATTCTGTTCCAAACAAAGTGATAGATGAGGACTACACATGAAGGTGTCCTGTGACTGTCATATAGTGCCGTGACATGTATACACCTACCTGCACACCACACACACACACACACACACACACACACACACACACACACGCACGCACACGCACGCACGCACGCACCATAGCTAAACACTACTTTATACTAAGAATTATAATTGACCTTGTCCTCAGTAAACATGTGTGCAGGTGTGTGATTCTGTATATACCCTGGAGGAGGCTGGAAGGGGAAGTCGGATCTCGTGTTTTGTCACTCCCTAGGCTTTTGTGACACTGAACCTGGAGCTGGGCTGTAAGCTAACAAGGGCAAACAACCCTGCCTCCGCTCTTTACTGCCATGCTGTTACAGAGAAGCAAAGGTGTCACACCCAGCTTTTTACATTCTCACCCACTATACCAGATCCCTAGCCCTTTTTAATCTCTCTTGTCTCATTGCTTTCCCACATCTGGACTGTATGCCCATCTTTCAAAAGTCTGTGTTTCAGGTGTAGTCTCCCAGTTTAAAGGAACTTTCCCTGGTTGGACATCAGCTAAATGTCATTTCACCTCACTGTAGAAAGATAACTACACTGCTGCTACAGCTGAGTGGGAAGATTCATGGTACCCTGGGCACATGGGCTCCTCAGGTAGCCTGTTGCTTGATCACATATGCTAGGTGCTCAGGAAGTGACTAGACAGATGAACACCTTTTGGAAGAATGGTTGTTTCAAGACTCAACCATTAAAACTGCCACTGCATTTCATGGCAGCTGACAAAATGACTCAAGGGCCTTAACATTTCTTCAGCATTTCAGATTTTAAACCTCTGTCCTGAATACACATAAACCCATATTCCAACCTTCCTTGCAGGGAGAAATAATGGTCAAAGGACCTCAAGCAGTGCATGCTAGTGTCATTCATTCTTCATACATCAGAGACCTGCTTCCTTTTCTTCTCCACTGAGTAATCTAGTGTTATACATTGGTGATATAGTAATTCCAAAAGTAAGAATGATGTAAGTTTTAGTTTAAAATGCTGGGGCAGGAGTAGGGCCAAGATAATGTTTCACTGAGAAAACAATCTGTCTTCAAGCCTTACTGTGACAGGGCAAGGCAGTTCAGAGTTTTCTCCATCTTGTATTCTTGCTGAGGCTATTTCAGTTTTAACTAGAATTTGATCTCCTTGATGGAGAATCCCATAGAAAATGATTACCCAATCCTATTCTAGGAACTCAAGGCCAAGATGTCCTAGCTAACTTATCTTAGCTTCTGTTAAACTGCCTGTTAGTACAGACCTTCACCCCCAGACAACTGCTTATCTTAGCTTCTGCCAAATTCCTTGCTTATGCAAATACCCCTCTACCAATGCAGCTGTAGAATGAGATGTGAGGATGTAATTTCTGCCTTCAAAACCCCCATGCTCTTGGAGTTACATTTCGGTCCTTGAATGCCTGAGTGTAGTTCCAGCCAACTAGTAAAAAACTGTGTCTGAATGGTCTTCTCTGGTGGACTCTCTGACATGATGATCTGAGTTTAATTCCTGGGACCCATGAGGTAGATTTTTAAGAAGCAACTTCCACAAGCTGTCCTCTGATCTCTATATACTCACCATGAAATGTACAAGCCCTCAACATCCCAAATACATGGTGGTCACAGTATAATAAGTGAAAGTGTATTTTTTATTAAAAAATAAAATAAAATAAAATACTGGGCCTGTGAGATGGCTTAGCTGGTAAAGGCCATCTCCCTGCAGAGCTCATGGTGGAAGAGAACAGGACCCTGATAGTACCTTGTCACCCGACATGTGCACCATGACACATGTGCCCTCCCCCTTAAGAATAAAGAAAAGAAACCAGTTAAGTTGTTATGTACTGCAGATCATTTATGGATAAAACTAATAAAAAAGAAGAAACAATGCTTGCTTGGAACAAAGAATATGGCAGGACTTTTCATCTCGAATGACCTGGCCTCTTAAAGAAGGCATTTTCTCAAAGGCATAAAACCATACTTTGAGCAAAATGAGCCAGAGTGCTAAAATCCTCACTGTAAGCAGACCATTCTCAAAGAAGGCCACATGTGTTTTTGAGTGGACATGCTAATGTAGTTGTTATCAAAATTCTTAAAGGCTAATTAGCAGGTCCTTTTAAGGGCGAGTCCTCACGGAAATTTCCTTCATTTCCTCATCTAACCCTTCCTTCTCTGTCATCATCAGCAATATGAGCGATGAACTCATGTCACAGGCTGGAAAATGGATGGCATGCTATCCCTTCCCTGGAGGGTGGTGTGCAAAATTACAGTGCTTCAATGAGGTCCTTGTTCCTTCAGTTTAGGTCTATTTTCAACTTGGCTATTGCTTTATTCCTTGACACTAGGATTTTGTCCATATTCCAGAGACAGGCATTTAAAAAAACAAACAAACAAACAAAAAAACCCCACATGCTGTCTGGAGTGTCCTTGTCTTTGAAACTATCACCAAGTCATTTAATAAAAGATATACTGCCAAATATTAATGATACTTATTAGTGGAATGCTATGATACAGAAGATCCCCAGGATATAAAATTACTGTGTCTTTGAACTCATTTAAAAACAAATGCATTCCTCTTTAGCCAAAATGCTAAATGATACTTTACATATTGAAAGTTCTAGAAAATGACTGAGCAAGCTACTTATTGGACCCACAGTTACCTGTCCCCACGGCCACTTCACAAACCCTGGAGTAGTAATTCTCTTCTGGGTCCTATGGTATAGTGTTAAGAATTATCTTTACATAATCCAAGCTGATTGATGGATACTGTCAAGTTATTTGTGTCTGAGACATTCATGAAAACTAATACAAAAAAGTTTAAAATCTATTTAAAATAGTGAGGTATGATTCAAGTTCAAGTGCTTGAAGTTATCACTGGTATTTTCAGGGCTTCTATGTAAGAAAATTACATTTTATTTCATTTTTATTGTTTCTATAATACCACCCAATGATTAAACTATTTGAATATTAATTTAACATTAAGGAAAAAAGGGAGCTTTATACTTAAATCCTGTAGCTTCATCTTTGTTGGTTGTATAATTTGAGATTGATTTATATTCAAAAGACTACTGTTGAAATAAATGTTATTTTTATTTTATAGCTTTTAATTTATATTATTTTTATTCAAGTTGTTAAGTTTGATGACTATTAAAAATTGAGATGTCACTAACCTTTTACTTGTAAAGAGATGCTCATACCTTTTCTGGCAATAAAGGGATAGTAATTTTTATTTGTTTATAAGACAGAGTCTCATGTAGTCTAGACTGACCTTGAATTCTGTGCAGACAAGGCTGGCCTTGAACTACTGACTCATCCCCCATCTCCAGCTCCTCCTGTTAGGGTCAGAGGTGTGCACCACCTTACCCAGTGGTAGGATAAAAATTATTTTTCTTTCCAGAAATATCTATATCTTTGTCAAACAATGATAGTGCATGATAGTTCATGTTGTGAAGATCCCTTCTTGCAAACATTAGATGTGAAACAGACTTGACAGCTTCTGCACGTCTAGAGAGATTATGCTACACTGTAGCAACAAAGTGTGGCATGTTGATAATATTCTATAGTGGGACATGAAGGTAAAAGGTAAAAGAAATCAAGCTTTGGCTCAACAACTGGGGAGAAACTTTCTTGCAGGACACAGGAGTTGAAAAGGCCCTCATAAGCACTAAGAAATTGTTCTTCTGGATTGGTTCCAATTTGATGACGAGTACATGGGAAGTTATTATATTTTCTTTGATTCTGTAGTGACCGATGATTTCCATAATGAAAGTGTTTAATATCTTTTCAGGAGTATCTAAAGAAAAGACAAAGGCAGTCTTTTAAAAGTATGTTCCAGGCTGGCCAAGTGGGTGGGAGGAAGGTCAGAAGCTAGTGAAGAGATAAAGGGGCTTGAAATGTGTGAGACTTGGAAAGGCACTAGATAAGAGAATTACAGACTGGAGAATGAACTGGCCACTGGGAACCAGCTAACTGGATTAAAAGGAATGAATCTGTCTTTATATTCTTTCTGTGGCTTTTGTTCATCTTCTATTGCAATTTTTCTTAGTGATAGGTATTTTTCTGCATAATGTTTAGAATGAGATGCCCATTATCTAAGTCATCCATTGTTTATTTAACTATCAGGTAGTGTGTGATCATGCTCTTCAAGTATGGGTGTCTGTGAAAGGGTGGTGTTTTTGTGTTCCTGTTTTTTTTTTTTTTTCTTTCCATATTTCACTATACCCTTGAGATTTTTGTTATTTGTTATTCATTGTGGCTTGAATATTAGTAACAATTCAGGGATACATTTGAACTCATGATCCTCATGTGTCTGCCTCCTAAATACAATTCCAATGATAAATGATGTGCTCCCAATGTATACTGTTTTGTCAACACAATTTAACAATGTTAATGTAAAATGTTTAATAGAAGAGAATATAAGGAACATTAAATGATGGATTAATGGAAACAAACAAACAAAAAATTATCATTAGTTCCATGCAGCCACTTCTAACGTCCAGGTTGCCCACACCTCCTCAGTGATGACATGCATGGCCAGTGATATTCAGTGCCAATGGCATTCTAATGGCAGGGGTGAGAAGATTTTCTGTGATCCAGGAAGCTGGTTCCTCTGCCATTCTGAGGATATTTATTAAAGGGCCAGAGTCTTGGGGACAAACTGGATATCAATGTAAGACAAGAATGACAGCTTGCTCTTATAGTGGAGCATTCCATTTCCAGTTGGGGAAATAGCATATTGACAGAGTAAGAAATTAAAAGGCTGCTTATTTAGTAGGGGCTTAGAGCAAAACCAGGCAGATAACTTCAAAGACAAGGTACTTAAGCCCGGCAGAGGTCAGGCACACCTCTTTTCTTTCTGGAAAAGGATGGATATATGCCTGTCTATACCTCATTATCTACTTTTACTATTTTATTCTGAATCATATTTCCTATTAGATGTCCCATTCTTAGAATCACGTGGGGTCTGAGACACTGGGACTTCTAGGATAGAAGTGGAGTACTAGGCCTCTTCCTTTAGAAGTCAATATTTAGTTGAGCTAGGCATTAGTCATGTTAGACATTCTTTGTGGTTCTCTCCCTATTACATAACTTCTTTGCATATGACTAAATCATGAGGCTTTGGCTTATTCTAGTCTAATCCATCAATTTGCTTACTCACCAGTCATTCAGAGCACACTGAAGACTAGATACTATTGTCAAGTTTTAAAGACACAGCAAACTGTTAAAAACTTATGAAGGGTTTTCACTAAAGCAATAGAAAAACTCAGGAGCCTGAGATTGAGTTCCACTCTCTGGCTTTCTGGCTGTGTGGTCTCTGATAAAATGCTTAATGTATGTGACCCTTGGTCTTCTCCTCTGTAGACTGGGTTAATCTATGCTTGTTCATAGAAATGTTGTAAGGATCAAATGGTATTTTATATCAAAATACTCTGTCAATTATAATGTACATAACAAATATTACTTACTATCATTCTAAAAATGATGAGTGTTAGTAGTGTTAATATTGGTTCTAATGAATGATATATTTATGTTTACTGGCCCTTTTCTATTTATTTTGTTGATATATAAAAGCAAAATGTTCCTTATACATTTCTACTTTAATTAATAAAAAGTCTTCACCTTACAAAGTTAAAAATAGCAAAATAACTTGAACTTTTCTATTTTCAAATATTTAATGTGTACAGTTAGGTTTATTGGATTCTAATCCCCAGAGTACAACCCTTAATCAAAGTAAAGGTCAAAGGTGAAGATGAAGCACTGAGTGCAGTGAAATCATAAACAATAAGTGGGCCAACAATGGGTGGCTTACTACCTGACGAGGTTGTTTTCAGTGTTTCCTGAGTGTTAAATCATTTGATTTTCAAATACATTAAATAATATCTCTAAGTCATCGATGAAAACCCAAGGCATGTGAGAGCTACATCACACCCCTTACACTAATGGCTAACAAACAGATAGGTGACATGGGAGGGGGCAAGTTCCTCCAGCACACAGAGAAAGGAAACAGAAAAAGTGAGTGAGAAGAAGTGCCTATGGGCAGGAGAATGCAAAGGCAGGAAGCCAGATGCCAGGAACAGCCACGGAGCAAAAACATTGCCATAGACCAGGAGAAGGCAGAGGCTTCATGGAAGAGGCTGAGGTCTACAATGCTAGATGCTCCAGAGAGGTCAAGGGTGATGGCTTAGCCCCTCTGCATGTGGTGATATGTTGTGTACGCTAATAAAATTTGCCTGAAGATCAGAGGACAGAACAAGCCACTAGATTAAATATAAAGGCTGACAGTGGTGACACACACCTTTAATGCTAACACTCAGGAGGCAGAGATTCATCTGGATCTCTGTGAGTGTAAAGCCACCCTGGACTACATGAGATTGACTCAGTCTAGGAGAAAAATAGAACCAGGCAGTGGTAGCACACACCTTTAATCCCAATACTTGGGAATCACATACCTTTAATCCTAACATTAGGAAGGTTGAGACAGGAAGTGATGGCTGGGCAGAGAAAGGTATATAAGGCACACACATACAAGTACACACATGTCCAAAATTAAAATTTAAAATATGGGCATTTACTTTGACTATAAAAAAAAAAAAAAACTAAGGTCAAGAATGGAGAATCTGCAATCACTGATTTACTAAATTAGCATAATCCCAAACAACAACCTGCTATTCCTCATGCCCACAGACAGTGTAGTCTTCCCATGTCATCAAGGGAACTTCCCTAGGTGACCACCACAGAAAACCACAACCAATCACAGTGCAGAGCTGGGAAACCCAGTCCCATTGGATACTATAAAACAGTCCTGTACCTAAGGCTCAGAGAGCATTGCAGAAGGGGGTCAGAAAGATTGCAAGAGCCAGAGGACCAGGAGTTTATTGTGGAATTGTGTCTCCTAGTAACTTCGGAATCTATGCCCAGAAAGTCTCACCAGTATGACTGCATAAGCATGAGCTGGTCAAGGACAACACCATAAATATGCCAAACTGGATGAGGAAAATCTCATGAGGTCTCAACCCTACACAAAGAACTACAGGAACTAAAAACATAAGTAAGTAAATAAATAAATAAAATTAAAACCCCCCAAATTAAAACTAGGTATTTGTGGATGAAGACTAAACCTCAGCATCTCCTGCAGCAGAAACATTTAATCCTGTGATGAATTTAAGTGAATTATAAATTTTAGTTACTAATAGAAAATGCTACAGTAATTTCTCAGGCACATTATTATTAGAAATATATTAGTTACTAAAGGATTCATTGGAAAAATGCTAAAAACATAAAAGAGTGATGTGACCTCAATGTTAACTTCAAACATTTAACACAAATTTACAACATAAAAAATAAAGCATAAGAAGAGGATATCAACAAATAAAATACTAAACCTAACTATGTGTAAGAACAGTTACAAAGAAAAAGAGAACATAGATGGCTTTTTTTGCTATTATGAAATAAGTGCTCAGCTACATACATATATGTACACATGGACACACACATATCTCAAGATGAAATCAATAGAAAAGCAAGAATTCTGTATAATTCTTGTGATATGTATAAGAGTTAATAGGATATTGTGTTTGTATTTAAGGCTGTGGCTGTGTATGCTAATCTGTACTTTTTTCCAGAGACAAAGAACAAACACCAGTTTACTGGCTCTCCTGTACACTTAGATGCTCATGATACTGTTAGGACTTTAAAAAACCTATTTAGAAATGATTATATTGCCTTTGGAAACCCCCAAAACTTGAAGGTGAGCCCCTATTGCTGAGGATGCTACATACATCAAACACAGAACTCGGATGAAGTGAATTGGAACTAACCTCCCAGAACACTAGCTCTTGTAGCATCAAGCTGTCAAAGGAGAAAAGTGGCTAGAGTCCCAGCCAGCTGGAAAGCCTACCAACCACAATCATGGCCAACACAATGAGATACACACAGGTGCGATCGTGGAACTTCATCTTAGGGTAACCAACAGCCACCTGATTGGTAAGAGCCAGACGACCAGAATGTCTGCTACTAGGAGATGGGGTCTTATGACAGGGGGCTGCATTCATTAAATTTTAACAATGTGATTGCCTAAACAAGACCCACACAATGATACCAACAGTTGACACCCAACATGGCTGTGGGAAATCTCACAGGGCCTCAAACCTAAATGAAAAGCTAGTCTTCTCTTGGGACAAGCCCCTTGATAGGTTATCCAACCCCATGTGGTCAGCCCTAAACACATGTACATATGAACAATAATATATGAACTCAGCAGGCCATACTTACACACACACACACACACACACACACACACACACACACACATACCCCACTAATAATTAAAGAGGCGGTCATGGAGTTGAGAGGGAGTTAGAGGGCCTGGGGAGGAGTGGCGTTGGGGAGAATGGTAGATGGAAATGATATAAATAAAGTACTCGTATACAAAATTCTTAAAAAATCCTATAATAAATTAAAATTTAAAAAGGAAATTATACTTATGACCTAAGATGATTGCAGGAAGAAAGTTATGAACTAGGAGATATGAGTTAAGGTTGCAGGTGCTCTGGAGACATGAGTCAAATTGGGGATGAGTTAGTTCACATTGTTAATCCACATAGGATGTTACTTATTTTGAAAGACCTCTCATTCTTCACCTATGTTAGAAAATTTAATTGAACCCAAATGATTTCATACTTAGATGCACCTGAAGGTTTTCTGCTTTGAATGCAATAAAAAATAGAATATTTTGGTGAGTGCTTAATCTTTAAACAATGCCACCTCAGACTCATGGTGTTTTTTAATACAATTTATGGTATTAGTGTGGTAAAAGGGCTGGGTATCTTAGAACATTTCTAAAAGCATGACATACTGAACCAGGGGTGGTGGTATATGCCTTTAGTCCCAGCACTTGAGAGGCAGAGGCAGAGGCAGGTAGATTTTTGTGAGTTCAACACAGCAAGTTCCAGCTACAAGGGCTGCATAGTGAAATATTGACACAGAGAGAGTGTGTATGTGTATAACATACTGGATTTATTTATAAGATCTTGTTTGGTTGGAATAAAGATGCTAGAACAGGGTCAACAGGGTCTTATTTATTATGTATACTCTAGACACACACATGCATCTCAGAATGGGTATTAATACCATGAAAATCTTGTGTGATAACATGTACTTTAATGACATGTTAGTAGATATAATGTGTACTGAGTATGCACTAATGCCTTTAATTGCTTTTAATTACTTCTGAGGATAAATAATGATATCCTATAACTCCTAAGAGGTCAAAAGGATAGAGGTTACATTAAGGGGAACATTAGATAACTAATGTGACAAATCTGTTCTCTATAAAAATATTTTCTTTCTTTCTAGTAGCTTAGAACTCAGCAGCCAGGATTCTTACCTGGAAATAGTGGCTCTAATTTACCACACCGTTTTCTGTGGGAATGAAGGGAGAGAAACGAGGCGGGACGAACAGAAAAGTGACAGCTCCCAAACCAGAGAACTTGCTGACGAGTTCCTATATGACTAAGACGTTGATGGGAGGATGGCTGGCTGTGACACCCACCACTCCATGATGGCTAGGGTTGAATTCCCTGATCTGTACGCTATAGTGAAGTCTCTTCTTTCACTGTGACTCCATGTATGTCCCTCCCAAAGCTGTGTCCTCTTCATGCAGTGTGCACTTGGTCAAAGGAGATGGCTTTCCCTGATAAAGAGGATTGGTCTTCGGTCAAAGATATATAAGCAACTAGAACCTCAAGAAAGAAAGAGGGAAATGAAAAAGAAGGCTACATGTGAAGGTGGAGTTCAGTTATAATACAAATTGTCCACAAACTAGCCCTTGGCATCAATGCTCCATAACCTTCAAAGTTTCAGATGGACTCCATTAGTAGTAGCGCATTAGTGTTAAAAGGGGGAATGGTTACATGGGATTCTTGGCTTCTATTTCTCTTGAAAGAGTTATTTTTCACTTGGTTATTTTTGCTGACTAATTTTAGCCATCATTCTTTGCTCAACAAATGATAGTCAATGTGATGCACCCCAAGTTTCATTCTACGGTGATTAAACATTTTAAGTTGTTTTCTTTGTACTACATAGTGGTATGTATACACTCATTAGAAACACTAAAATTAGCCAAGTGTCTTTGACATTGTGCTTTGATTCTATTTGACTGTGTTCAGTTGATGTGGCTACTTCTATTAGAAGATAAGACACTGGTCTCCAGGGTTAATTGTTGGAATGACCTCTTTATCATGGATGGACTTTATCTAGTTTGATCATTTGGTCATGCTATAGAAGACCACGGGTTTAAACTGAGCAGATGAACATTTGTATGTTGTTATTCACAATTAGATATTTATCTGACTACAGAGCTTGGCAAGTCCTGAGATGTCATTGAAATTACCATTATTAAGTAATTACCATTGTTAGGCAGAAAGCTTGTGTGGCAGTTTGAATAGGAATGGCCCATAGACCAGTGTGTTTGAATGCTTGGTGTAGTTAGAGTTTTCCTGCCTGGCCCAGTCAGGACAAATCTCTCTTACCCGCCAGTCCCACAATAACTCAGACCCAACCAAGTAAACACACAGAAACTTATATTGCTTACAAACTGTATGACCGTGGCAGGCTTCTTGTTATCTACTTCTTCTATCTTAAATTAACTCATTTCTGTTAGTCTATACTTTGCCACATGGCTTGTGGCTTACCAGTGTCTTTACATGTTGCTTTTCATGGCGGCGGCTGGCGGTGACTCCTCCCAGCCTTCCTGTTTCCAGCCTTCTCCTCTTCCTTGTCCCGCCTACCCTATCCTTCCTGCCTGGCTACTAGCCAATCAGCACTTTATTTATACAGAGTGATATCCACAGCACTTCCCCTTTTCTCTTTTGTTAAAAAAGGAGGGTTAACTTTTACATAGTAAAATTACAGATAACAAAACAATTATCAAGCAAGAATTATAGTTACAATATTAAAGAAGATATCCTATCTATCTTATATTTGTGAGTTTAAAGTTTTATATCTAACTTATCTTGTATCATAACTGAGGAAATTATAACTATCTAGTCTTCAACCACATCAAAGACCTCAGAAGGATATAATATTATCTGAGAACCGGGAGAAGGATGCAAGCAACTTTCGGGAGTCTTGCAGGGTAGACAGAGATAGCTGGCAGCCTGGACAGTCACCTAATTTTTTTTGTAAAGTGCTGTGGATATCACTCTGTATAAATAAAGTGCTGATTGGCTAGTAGCCAGGCAGGGAGGATAGGGTAGGCAGGACAAGGAAGAGGAGAAGGCTGGGAACAGGAAGGCTGGGAGGAGACACCGCCAGCCGCCGCCATGAGAAGCAACATGTAAAGACACTGGTAAGCCACAAGCCATGTGGCAAAGTATAGACTAACAGAAATGGGCTAAATATAAGAGTAAGAGCTAGACAATGGTAGGCCTGAGCTAATGGCCAAGCAGTTTAAATAATATAAGTGTCTGTATGATTATTTTATACGTGGGTTGTGGGACTGCAGGGGCTTGGTGGAACCTGGAAAGAAGCTCCCCAACTACAGCTTGGTTATAGAAAGTGCCACTATTAGGAGGTGTGGCCTTATTAGAGTAGATGTGGCCATGTTGGAGGAAGTGTGTCACTGTGGCGGTGGGCTTTGAGGTCTCATATGCTTAAGGTATACCCAGTGTGGCACATGGTCTCTGAGGGATATCACCTGGGTTCTGGCTGACCACAGGCTTGAGGGAATATGTAACTCAAGTCCAAAGTAAATCATGCTAATTTGTATATTTTTGACAGAGTTCACATTTGCCACTTTCCCAGAAATAAATGTTAATAATAGAGCTCATGTGCCCTGTAATGCTTTTATTTCTTGAAATCACTACTGTCAATAGACTTCCTATTCTTCCTGGGTTCTTCCTTGGAGAGTTTCAGAGCTGGTCATGTGTATTATCACTAGTTCACTGAGCTCCCCTGAATCTCATAGCTCCTTGCTCACATACACACTCCAGTAATTACAGTCTAGAGAAGCCTGGACATTATGACAGAACTCATTTTAAAAGATATTATCATTCTCAGTCTATTAGTTCAGACTCTATTATATTCAAATTTGCAAACTGTTCAAATGAGGATTATATTTGAATTATATATATGTATCAAAAGGTTAATAAGTGAAGTCTTCAGAATTTAGCCTTTTCTGTGTTTCAAACTCACTTCTGTCTTTCTTTACTTCTATTTTAGAGATGGCCTTTAGAATTAGTCACAGCCATCCTATCCATTTATTGGGAGAACTTGTCCTTCTCTCCCTATCCTTTTTCTTTTCTCTTCCTGGTGTTGATCTTGATTTGCTTTAAAATTAACATTTTGGCTCACTCCAAAAATGAATGCTTCCTTTGGACCTTTAAATCACAGGAGAAAAGAGTTTGCTATTTCTTTGATTAGTCAGAGAAAACATTTTGTCATACTAGGAGTCTCCAGGTTGGGACACTTTCACAAGTGTGTCCTGGGATATCCTCTACTGTCTTAGATGTCTGTTGTGACAAAGAACGATCTCTAATACCACTGTACTGGCTGACAACAGTCCTTTTATCCTTTCAGCTGTTACTTTCAATGGCAGTGATTTCAGACACACACCCTACTCACATCTTTCAAAGTGCATTGCAGTGAACAAGGGCTTACACATTTCTACCATTTCCTGTGAGTGTTAGCCCAGCAGTGCAACTGAATGCACAAAATTGAGAACTCATCATTTGTAGTGTACATTAGTGCTGAAACCCATGCAATGCATTCCTGCCCTTTCTTCTTTACATTGGTGGATTTATAGAAGACACTGCTTAAGTATTCTGAGGACAGAAAGCTGATTTATTTTTTAAGAGTCATTTTATTTTTTAATAATGTCTGTGTGCATGTATCTGAGGGGCTTGGTCTATACATGAGTTCTGGTGCCCACAGAGACCAGAAGAGAATGATCCTGTAGCTGTGGTGAGCTGCTGAAAGTGGGTTCTGGGATTAGAACTCAGGTCCTTTGCAAGAGCAGCAAGCACTCTTAACCTCTGAAACATTTCTCCAGCCCTGTTTTAGTTGATTTCTTTTAAAAATAAATTTATTTATATTTTTATGTGTGTGAGTGTTTTGTGTTTTGCCTATATGCGTGCACAGATACCAGGTATGGGCCTGGTGCCAACTGAGGCCAGAATGGATCCTCTAGCAGTGGATTTATGGATGCTTGTGAGATGTTCATAGGTCCAGGATTCCAATGAACTCAGGTCCTCTGTAAAAGCAGTGTGTGTTCTTTGCCACTGAGCTATCTCTCCATACCCTGTACAGTTCATTCCGCACAGAATTTCAAGTGGCGTTAATCTTTTCAAAAAAGACATTCTACTTATCCAGCCATAAAAAGGACTTTGTCTTTGTTATCATACATAGGACTGCTAAAAGAACCTCCTGCTTTAATCATCAAAGAACTCTTACAAAACACACCTTGGACTGTCAGTTATGGGAAATAAAATTCTAAGAAAAACTACAACAAAGTGGCTAGTAAACCAGGTCGGACTCAGTGATAAAGAAGAAACTCTGATGCCATTCTGCAGATAACGTGTGCAGAATTTAAATAATTCCAGAGAAACCAGCTGCTGCTAACGGTCTATGATTTCACAAAATATGTGGGACCCCAGGTGGGCATTCACGCTGTCTGGCCCTTGAATCGACGAGCCTTGAACCCTGGCACTGTACCTGTCCTTTGGTTGTTTGTTTCTAGGGACTGTTCTCATTCTGCAGCCCATGCTGGTCTAGAACATTGCCAGGCTGGCCATGCACTTGATGGTCTTCTGATCCAGCCCCCCATGTGCTGGGGTCACAGGCACGAGTCACCACATTCAGCTACAAGTGTTCTTTTCTTTGGATATAAGCTGCCTAGTCAGTATGTTTCCTACTCCTGTTTCCCCATGATTTTCCAAGGAGCACTGATTTAACTTTCTCCAAATAGATTCCAGACACTTGTAAAAGTTCCACATGTGAATTACTTGTTTTATTTGTTTTTTTCCCCTTAAGTGGTATAATGCATCTTTTTCTCCTAAAAACTGTCAGCCTTTTTGGGGCTGAATAGTCATGAAAGAAAAACTATTCCATATTGATTTTTCCCTTTTACATGTACTCAGGCTGAGTGTCTTCTCATAGAAAAGAAAGCCTCTAGGGTTGAGTGAAAGTCATTTGCCTCTCTATAGTATTTTCCCACTGTCAGTACAGGAATTTTCACTCTGGTAAGCCACAATGGGAGATTATGAATGATTAGCTATCAGCACTGTGTTGTGCTGTAGTGAACACAGACTTAGCCATTGGATTAGACAGACTGACGACACCCAGAAGGGAAATGATGACAGTGTACATTAGTGAACGAAGTTCAAATGGAGGAAGCAGCATATGAAAATACATCCTACAGTTTTAGAAATGTTTTAGTCCCTTTCTTATTTATGCTATATATGATTCCAGAGGTCACACAGGGTGAGGGCATCTAGTGAACATTTCAGTCCTGTGTGATCTGAATATCATACATGTTTCAGTATCGAACTATCATCTTTGTATATTTTTCTAATAAATCTCAATGACTTCATTCCTTACTCTAATGACTCACCCTTGTAAGTAAAGAATATTCATATTTTCCCTTCAAATAAAAGAGGGAATATATTTCAATTGCTGTAAAGACTTGAAAGATGTTTCTGTACACTATGCTGTCTTATGAAAACATCGATCCCCTTGAGATCCTTTCTGAGATAGCACTTCAGCCCTTCATTTGCTGCATGCAAACAATTAAATAAGAGTCTCACGAGTCTTCATCCAGAGAAACCTCAGAAGGCTACCCTGGATGCTTACATCATTACAGTGTAGAATTGTGATGTCACTCTGTTTTATATGACATACTCTTCTCCTTGTAGAAAACAGCTTTATTTTAATCTCAATGATTATGTGTAACCTTTTTATAATTCTAAGTTCTCTGTTTGGATAATTTGATTGTGTAAATGGTACTAAAGTACTTCTTAGGCTTTGTGTTTTGTGAAGCTTTGAACAAAAAGTACCCACTCACTGAAATAGGTTGAAGTCTGTAGTTTAGAAGTAGAGTGCTTGCCTGTTATACATGAACCTATAGGCTTGACCTCTACACTGAAAAATAGATAAATCCATTATTATTAAATAAATAAAATGTGAAATAACTTCCAGATACATTTTCTTAATTCTCCATGAAATCAATGAAGGTTGGGCACATAAAAAAGTTGAGGCATATAGCAAGGAAAAATAACTCAAACTAGTATAAAATATCTATGCAATTTCTTTTAACTAACCAACACATTTAGCCAAAAGAACTTTAGTAAAGAAAGACTGGTCATACTTCAAACAAAACTTTCCCTAATGTCTTACTTCACTAACAAAACAGCAGAGAGTTTGTTACACAGAACAAGTATTACACACATGTGCATGGGCATGCACACACACACACACACACATACACTCTCTCTCTCTCTCTCTCTCTCTCACACACACACACACACACACACACACAGAGTCTTTAGAATCTTTAGGAAAGGAAGAGACAGCAAATGGAGGATATTATCATATCTCAGAGATGGGGCATTCTGCATCAGATAGTAAAATTCTGCAGCAGGAATGTCTGAGAGGTTATAATTTCATCCAATTCAACCCCATGTTCTGGAGAGGTGACTGTTCTTATATGGCGTCATGGTACAGAGGTCAAAAAGAGTCTCAGGCTGACCACACACTAGCAATATGACCTTGAACTAGTTTCTTAATTTTTCTGAAATTCAGCTCTTTGCAACGTGAGTATAAACTCACAGACCCCTCAGTGTCATGGTAGGGTTTAAGTCTGCCTTGAGGGTTTGACACAACACACTTAAAAGTTTCAGTGAACATATACTATCATGAGCTGAGTAGACCACTTATTCCATTCTAGGGTAGCTCTGCAATTAAGCCACTTCTAATAGTGAACCAAACTTGGTCTCTGCAGAACTTTCTTCTCTATGTGTTTTTTACTCCACTTTGGTATCACGCGGAAGTGATGGGAACAAAGCTTCTCTTCTTCCCTGGGCAGGTTATTCTGTGTCTGAAGCACTGCGCATTTTCTTGTTGTCGACTTTGATGCGTATTCTTATTCTGTTCTCTCATGCCACTAAGTTGTTGACAGTATGACTTTTCAGGCACTATAGGAATGACTCCTGCTTCTGTCATTTCTTCTTGGAAGTGAATAAAAAGGGAACCATCAAACATGCACAAAGGAAACTACTACTATGGTACTGAGAACTCATTCTTTTTTGGTGAGAGACAGCTTATAGCTGCTGAACCTTTTAAATATAAACTTTATGCCAGCCTTACTCATATGCTATTCAACACGGCCTTCTCAACATGTTAGAGTTAGAACATACTTTGGCTATTTCAATCTAGTGCTTTCACCTTCTTCTGTATTTAGGACAACAAAGTCTACCTAAGTGATCAAACTGAAGCCCAAAGAAGCCCAAAATTTGCTTGCCTCTTTCTTCCCTCTTTCATCTACTTAGAAAAGGAAGGAGGTCGTTGATTGTATGGTCTGGATACCCAGATCCTCATTTCCTGTTTCTCAAAGGATGTCCATTAGAGCTTCAGCCTCTCTATAGGTTCCAACCTGGCTTACAGCCCTGTGGCAGCCAAGGAACCCAAGCACTGAGTGCTGGACCTCATCTGGTTCCTCTGGTCATCTCTGCTTCTCTCCATGAGCTGAATACAAGTGGACTTGCAGGACAAGGCAGACCCTTGATATTCTCCATAAACTGAGCCAGAACAGGTATGTGTAGAGGAGAAAATGGAAATCTATCATGCATGTGCCTTAACTTCTCTTCATTTTCCATCTGTTTTTTTTCTCCATATTTTGTACTGACCTTTAGTTATTTTTGACCACTGTGATCAATATCACTTTAGTCATTGCATACTTGGTCATGCTGCTCCCTAGCTTTTATTGTCCATCCATACTCCTTGGTATGTTTCCTCAGGATAGCTCAGGTCTTACATCAACTATTCTCATCTTCCATGCTGTTCGGCCCCTAAGCATAACAGACTGCATAGGATTTCCCAAGCTTCCTCAGATTGGGAGCTTTCAGGGACCATGCTGTCTCCATCTTATAAGATGAGTCCACCTGTGCATATCCTAACTTTGAGTCCATGTTCCGCCATCTGTGCCTCCTGAGTGCCTAGCTGCTTGTACTTCCTTCCATACACCAGATTCATTGTTCTTGGATGCCTAACAGATTCTTGACCTCACTCCCACTCACTATTGGAATCACACTTCTGAAATATTCTCTGCCCTCTCCCCATGACTTCTCCCCTTATGACCGGAAGGCCCAAACCTGATTTAAATATTTTTCTCCCCTTTTCTTCATGGGCTAGAATCGAGTCACTGCCTCTCTTCTGCCTCCTCATGAAGGTCTAGTTCGTTCACTGGACTTGGGGGAGAGATGGATACTTTTACTTAGCAGGCTGCAAAGGTATTCTTTTTCTGTGTTAGTGGTGGCTATGTGTCTGGTGGATGGTGAACGGGCACAGAAGTGACAGGTCCTCAGTAGCCCGCTCTCTTGGGATGGAGCTGCGTATTTATCCTTGGGTGGCTGCACTATTTGGCTCACTCGACCTCTTTCCCCTCTGTCTGTTCCTGCCATGTTGGGGCACTGCCCAGCCTGTTGTGACTGGATTTTCCTTGCCCAGCAGGCAGTTCTCAAGTGGTGTGTGGAAGACAGCTGGCACAAGCCAGGCACTGTTCCCCATGGTCACTTCACTATAGAAACCCCAGGACCCGGCTTTGTCATGGCAAACCTGGAGCAGCTCCACAGCCACGCTTCCTCTTTCATCACTGCTGTGTACTCCACTCACTTCCTCAGCCAGATGACAGAGAAACCAAGTGCCCTGTCCGAGCAGTTGTCTGATTTGGAAATCAAGCTCTCACGTCTCCTTGCAGGCAATAGCAATTTAATGAGTTGCTGGAATTGAGATGAGAGATGGGAAATACTTCCCTTTTCACTGGGATGGCTATATTCCAGCCAGCACAAATATTGCATCCCACACAAGTAAAATCTGAAGGCTCTCTGCCCCTCTCTACCTTGTGGAAACTAGGGTGGGAGTAAGGTGAGCATAATGGTTCAGCAAACCATTATGAGGTTTGCTGAATTAGCAGATGAGCTATGGACTTTTTATTTTGAATGGTTAGCAGGGGGTTGCAATCTTGATGTATTGATGTGCCAGGGGTGCGATTGTGAAGCAGAAGATTAGACATATATAAAAATCAGTTGCAAACCCTGGGCTTCTGACTCAAGGCTTAGGGCCTCTGTTTTTCTCAGCAAGGCATGCATGCATTCATACTATTAGTTAATACTGTTGCCCCTGACATCAAGAAGAGACAAGGAGAATCACCGTGGAAAACACAGTTTGTGTTCCTCAGCATTTGAATAGCAAGGAAATGAAATGTTATGTCTGCCAGCAGCACTGTACTTTGTTCTGCTCTGTGTAAACTCACTGTCAGGATCCTGGAAACTGCCTCTACTTGCCTCCGGGCAAAATGTCTCCTTTTCATAGAAAAATGTCACCCTTTCTCTAGGAAATGGCAGGCAGTCATTAATTTTTTATTTTTAAAGACAAAATGACCTTTTGCATTTTGTTAACAACAACAAAAAATCAAACTGAAGAAAACGCTCAAAGACACAGGCCTTGGTGAAAACAACCCAGTATCTGCTGGTTTGTACCTGACTTGCTAGTTTGTAAATTCTTAGATTACACCTATCACCAGTGATGTCATCTTAGGCAATTGTCAATGACCAAAACATCTTGGCATCTTGTTTCCTAGGATTTTTCACAAGCACAGGGGTGGATGCTTATGTTCAAGCTGTTCTTGCTCCCAGTTCCAACACACACACACACACACACACACACACACACACACACACACACACACAGACATACACACAAACATACATAGACTTAGATACACACAGGCACACACAGACACACACTCACACAGAGACAGACACACACATACACAAACACACATATGGACAGACACACACACACAGACACACACATAGACACACACATACACAGATACCCCCCACAGACACACAGACACTTATATACAGATACACACACATAGAAACACACACAGACACATTCACACAGACATACAGACAGATAGACACACACAAATATACACACAGACACAGACACACAAGTACACAGATACACACAGACATACACATGGACACACACACTCACACACAAACATACACACACATGGACACACAAATACACAGACACACACATGCAAACACATACTTCCTCACTATTTTGACATTTTAGAGCCTTTAAGTCCCAATAATCCAGCTTCATAATCTTATACACATCCATGAGCAACTCATCTGAAAATATGCAAACCTGTTGCATAGTTTACTCAACATCCTACTTAAATTTGGATATTTCATATTCCATTAGAGATGTGACAGTAAAAACCTTTTTTTTTTTTCATGCTGAATATGTTCATTTTCTCATGAGAATGCAGAGGAAGATGCTCCCAGTATTCTTTTTCTTCTCTAGTCACATGATGAAGCAAGAAGGGTGCATTTGGGAAGAGAGAGGACCCCCCGGTGATGATGCAGGTTGGATCATTCGTCTTGGCCTCTGGAGCTGACCTCACCTTTCCTCTGGCAATGACTCACAAATGGTAGAGTTCCTTCCTCTCTGCTACTAGTTCTTCTCATTGACTAAAGCAAAATGCAGCTTCACCAAGTCAGATTTTCTAACTAAGTGTCAAATTAGACGATTTGCCGTGTGTGCTCTTGTCCCCCGTGTGGCTCATCAGCTGGAGACACAAGAGGCACATTGATTACTCTGATGTGGGGATAATGTCTCTGCAGCTGCGGCACTTTGGAGTCTCCAGCTACTTTAATTTCACGGGCAGCTTGGAAAAACCAGCAGAATCATACTTACAAACAAAGGTCCACATGGTAATTTATCTCCTATTGACTTCAGCAATATCTTCTCATTGAGAATGTTAAGAGATTTAGAATTATGAACTGAGACCTAAGACTAAGCTAAAAAGAAGGAAAATATGATTCTTCCCTTTTCTCACTACACAGATCATATCTGTGTATGGCATTGTATCTGTGTGCCTGTTTGTTAGAATTAAACTATTCACTGAGACCCATGTGCCTATCTGTAAGGGTATGTGCCAACATCCTATGCAAGTATTTAATGCAGGGAGGATTATCCCTCTTTACAGAATTGATTACCTCACCTTATGCATTTTCCAACTATCCTTCAATTTTTAAAAATTTGTTATCACTCAAGATGATTCCTTTCATGTTTGGAGTGAGTTTTCATATCAGAACTAAGAGATCATAAACAAGAGATGATTAGGTTTTGACTTTTTTCAATTATATATGGAAATGAAGATTAGAATCCTATGATTATACGTAATTGGCAACCAGCACAATTGCCAGGAGTACACACATAAAAGAGAGGTGGCATGTCCTTATTTCACTATTATCTAACCAGGAGAATAAATTTCATCAAGTTTGCTACCATAGTTTAAAACTCATTAATGCCATCTTTAAATCTAAAACAATTTGGAGAAGCAAGCACCTATGGAGTAGAACTATTTTTCTTCTAGGATTCAAAGGTTGAACATAAAATGTTCACAGATCAGTCAACCCCAGAATTTCAAATTTGCTCAGATTTTTGAAAGAAAGTCTTGTTGCTAATAGCTATCATTTTCATATCCCACATCCTTTCCAAGTACTGTCTATTAATAACTCATCTGTTGAGATATTTAGGTAAACTAGGATATGAAAAACTTTAACAATAGTACTTTAAAGGGTCCATGAATGTTAATGTATAATTGCTGTGGATGATTGATAAATAAAATGCTGATTAGCCAGTAGCCAGGCAGGAAGTATAGGCAGGACAAAGGGAGGAGCATTCTGGGAAGTGGAAGTTTGAGGCAGAGAGATGCATCCAGCTGCCGTGATGAGAAGCAACATATAAAGATACTGGTAAGCCATGAGCCACATGACAACTTACAGATTAATAGAAATGGGTTAATTTAAGATATAGTAACAGCTAGCAAGAAGCCTGAGCCATTAGGCCATACAGTTTGTAAGTAATATAAGTCTCTGTGTGTTTACTTATACACTAGTGGGAGAGATTTGTCCTGACTGCCAGTAGGCCAGGACACAAGAAAACTCCAGCTACATTGATCAGTTCTGTACAAATAGTTGCTATCATTTGTTCAACCAACAAGTTGAATTTTGCCATATACTTGTTTGGTGAACTAATCTTTTTTGTTTTGTTTTGTTTTGCTTTTCGAGACAGGGTTTCTCTGTGTAGTTTTGATGCTTGTCCTAGATCTCACTCTGTAGACCAGGCTGGCCTCAAACTCATGAGATCTGCCTGACTCTGCCTACAAGTGCTGGGATTAAAGGCATGTGTCACCACTGCCTGGCTGGTGAACTAATCTTTGAAGATTTAATTAACAAGTAAGACACTATCCATGCCTCAGGACTCTCATAATTATAAGGAGGGTGGAAGATGAAACAGGAGCTTCTAGTTCAGCCAGGGGAGGGTATGTAAGCCCCTTTTATAAGGGGCAGTTAATCTCCCAGTGCGTGTAAGGCTCAACTCCACCAGTCTAGGAGAAGGGCAGTGAGACTTGAATGAATTTCACATTGTCTGTAAAAATATATTAAGAAATCTTACCTCAATTTGCATCATTTTAGTTTACTTATAAACAAAGAACTGGTAATTCTGAACCCCAGAACTAAAGAAACTGAATGGGAAAAATGCATTAGGATAATAAAATCATTTTAAACTTGTCTACATTAAGTTGAACATCTTTCACTAACACACCATAGCCAACTACCTTCTCCAAGAAATAAATAGTGAAAGATAATGTTAACTCTAACGTCTCCAGGCTCTTTTTATTAAATGCAAGACATAGGTTTCAGATTTTTAAGTGCTAATTATATACTCAGTTAGGCTACTTTATTATAATAATGGGATTACAATGCTGAGCACCATTCTGAGCTGTGCTCCTGGGCTGAATTGCATCCACACTTATTTTCTGTCTTAGCTCCTGATGGGGGAACAAGAAAAAACCAGTAACAAATTAATAGAAAAGTTTTTTTTTGTAGAATAAGTTAAAATTAATAGTGAAAAGAATGCATTTCAGTGCATCAATTTTCCTGAACTTTGGTAAATTTATCATGAATATCATACCTTAAACACTGTGGGGTTTTTCAAATATATATATACATATATATATATATATGTATATATATACATATATATATATATGTATATATACATATATACATATATACATATATACATATATATATAATATCTGTACTAAAATGACAATAAAATTACATAATTCCTGGTGCCAGTATGTGAGAACCAGGATATGGTGTGTATTGTCTCCTCCAAAGTCAGCTTTTATCCAGCTTTCAAATTGAGAGGGCACAAAGAAACAGAACAAGGTAAAAAGGAAAATATATAAATACGCTAAAAACCCAGGTACCACAACAGCATTTGGATGACAGGGACCTTGTTTAAAACTAGATGGGTTATTGAGGAGGCATAGCATGATTTAGGAATTGGTACATTGTTTTTAAAAACATCATCTCAAGTGGGTCAGGTTGTAGCTGAGATCAAGCGCATTGTCAGTCGTCACATCTATATCACTTATTTATTATTCCCAGAGGAGCAGAGTGGACAGAAAGCATTCAGTGTGACTCTTGTCTAAGCATCAAGTGTCTTGCTATTGATCCAAAGGATATCACTACAGTGGGCATATTAGGTATGTGGACAAAATGAAGGAGGGTTTTAAAAGTTCAGAACATTTAGAGAGATCAAAAATAAATATATCAGCAGGCTAAACGAGCACAGCTTCTTTATCTTCTCTGCAAATACTGTTATTGGTCAGTAGGCTGAAAATTCAATACTCTCTTCAGGTGCTTATAGAGACCAAAACTGTCTAAAACTGCAAAAAAAATTACATCATATGAGGTCTTATAATTTTTTAAATATGATTTATTTTTTAGTTATGTATATGTGGGGGGACAAGTACATGTGAGTGTGGGTGCCCATGGAGATCAGAGGGGTAGGGTCCTCTGGAGATGAAGTTACAGGTATTTGTGAGCCAATGTAGAAACTGCCAATAAAACTCAAAGCCTCCAAAAGAACAGTACATAGTCTTAACAGCTGAGCCATCATTCCAGTTGTATATGATGGGGCATAGTAGAGAAACTGCTGAAATGACTACTCCATGTTGTGGTTAAGGTCTTTATTGGAGAGAGAGAGAGAGAGAGAGAGAGAGAGAGAGAGAGAGAGAGAGAGAGCAAAACAGCGAGATAAAGAAGTAGACTAGACTAAACATGGCCAGCAGACTGAAGTGGGAGAATAGTAGAAACAGCAGAGTAGCAAGAGATAGAGAATAGAGCACAGAAAGATAAAGTGTAAGAGAATAAGAGAGAGTGAGTGGGAGTAAGAAAGAGTAAGAGGATAGCCAGAGGTAGTTAGATAGATAGATAGATGGATGGATAGATGGATGGATGGATGGATGGATGGATGGATGGATGGATGGATAGATAGATAGATAGATGGATGGATGGATAGATAGATGATAGATGATAGATATATAGATGATAGATAGATAGATAGATGGATAGATGGATAGAGAGATAGATGATAGATGATTGATAGATAGATGGATAGAGAGAGATAGATGATAGATGGATAGATGGATAGATAGATGATAGATAGATGGATAGAGAGATAGATAGATAGATGATAGACAAATAGATGATAGATGGATAGATAGATATATAGATGATAGATAGATGGATAGAGAGATAGATAGATAGATGATAGATGATAGATAGATAGATGGATAGATAGATAGATGATAGATAGATGGATAGAGAGATAGATAGATAGATGATAGATAGATGATAGATAGATAGATGGATAGATAGATAGATGATCGATAGAGAGAGAGATAGATTATAGATAGATAGATGATAGATAGAGAGATGATAGATAGATACATGGTAGAGAGATAGATAGATACATGATTGATAGCTAGATGATAGCTAGTTAGCTAGCTAGGTAGATAGACTACAATGAGAACAGCTGGGTTATAAGAAAGATGAGTAGCTGGGATGTGAGAGAAGCCAATGAGCTGGAGGAAGTTTAGGGTAGAGGAGGATGTGAAAAGGGCTAAGATACTATCATGGACTTTGAAATGTTTAACAGGTACTTATGATACTGAGGGAGTCTGGAGGCCAGTATGGGCTTTGATATGGTGATAGGATCCACAGATAGCCATCTGTCCTATCTGTCAGAGGTAATGGAAATGACTCCTTTTGGCAAATGGGAACTGGCTTCACAAGTTCCTGAGGAATGCTGATTTTTATCTAACTGCCAGAAATCCTCATATCTGGATATATGGACTGCCTTTTGGAGATTGGGTAATTGGAGTTTCTTTTGGACCCAACACCAGCTGCAAAGCATTTGATTTCATTTTTTAAAGAAGAAATGAATCTAGTACAGACTTGAGATTGGGCATTTTTCTAGATTAAAAAAAAAAACTATTAAAAAATACATTTTCTTGAGATCCTTGGTCTAACAAAAACCTCAGTACCAGGCATGGGAAACATCCCTTTGTGCTGTTGGTCAGGGAAGTCTAAGATACTTGCAAATAGTATAGGCTGTTATCGTTTCCTCTGGTTGCCTCTCAGAACCTAAAAGTAAAACCCTATTGCTAAAGATATAAAGATATGTGTCACTTCAGACACAGGAATGGAAGAATTGAGCTGGGACTCTCCTGAAAGCCTCCTCCCTGAGGTCTAATTCTCACAGTATCTGAAGGTGTTATGCAAGCTGCCAGGGGAGGAAAAAATAGTCCTACCCGTCTGTAAACATACCACACAACAACGACAAGCATAGCAAGGCATCCCCAAGGGGGTAACCACCAGCTGCCTACTGGACTGGAGCTCCTTTAACAGTGGGTTCATGCCTAGGACTGTAAACCCAGTCCCCTGTGGCTGGTGAGGCCGTGGTGAGGACAGCTTACTGCTGCCACTTCATCCGTCCAGGATCATAAGTCACTTCACTCTCAATACTTAGCATTACAGAGAAACAGATCTCACTTCTAAGCAAAGAATCTGCTTCTCTTCAGCAGATGGAAACCACAGAAATTCATAGTGGTAAAAATGACTGTGAGGTACCCACCCCCAGTTGATACATCTACAACATTACCTCATATGGCTCAACATACGGCTCAGGAAACATAACAGAAGAGCCAGAAGACCAGTGCATCCTTTGCAAGATAATGTCTTTTATATATGATAAGGAAGCCATGAAATCAACAATATGTTTAAGACTAAACAAGACCTGAAGAATGGTAACACCAGTTAACATAACAGCATGAATGTGAGACATCTCAAGCTGCTTCCCACCCTGATGAGGAGTTACAGGTAGTTAATGATGATGATGATGAGAGAGAGAGAGAGAGAGAGAGAGAGAGAGAGAGAGAGAGAGAGAGAGAATATATCATTCTTCTCAAGAAATGAGACCCTGATAAGTTATCTAATCCCAAGTTGTCATCCCTAAACACGTATACATGTAAACAACACTAAATGTATTCAACAGGCTGTGCTGTGCTGTACTATATTTATATGCTTTCTCTCTCTCTCTCTCTCTCTCTCTCTCTCTCTCTCTCTCTCTCTCTCTCACACACACACACACACACACACACACACATGTAAATAACATTAAATGTATTCAATGGCCCGAGCTGCACTGTATATGTTCTCTTTTTCTCTTTCTCCCACTCACTCATACACCCACACAAACTGACACCCACAAGGAAGAAGAGGTCATAAATTTCAGAGTGGGGGCATGGGGGGAGCTGGTGGGGTGGAAATAATATAAATATACTACTCATGTGAAATTCACAAATAAGTTATTAAAGAACTGTATCAAGTTGTGACAACATCCTTTATATTTATTAGAAAAATAAAGCTAAAAAGAGAGTGAGTTAAGTGCTTAGAGCTTGTCATTAGCTCTACAGAGAAGGAGAAGGGAAAATGGTATCATGATGTCTGTGCAGGACAGCTGTGAGAAGGAAGCATGGGTCCCATGGATGAAAGAGGCAGTTTTCTCAGCAGAGTCTTAACAGCCACAACAACTTGCTGCTGGAAAGAGACTGAGAATATAAAAATGACTCTACTTTTTGTATCTTTTCCAATCAGTAGTGAAGCTTATCTATTTCCTCCTGAATCTGGGCTGACTTGTGACTCTGTTACTGTCAGATGTTCTGTATGTCAAATGTGTTGCTCTGATTGGTTAATAAATAAAACACTGTTTGGCCAGTAGCCAGGCAGGAAGTATAGGTGGGACAAGGAGAGAGGAGAATTCTGGGAGGTAGAAGGCAGAGGCAGAGAGGCAGTGTGCCAGTCGCCGCCATGACAAGAGAGATGTAAGGTACCGGTAAGCCATGAGCCACGTGGCAAAGTATAGATGAACAGAAATGGGCTGAGTATAAGAGTAAGAGCTAGACAATAGTAGGTTTGAGCTAATGGCCAAGCAGTTTAAATAATATAAGTGTCTGTGTGTTTATTTTATAACTGGGCTACGGGACTGCCGGAGCTTGACGGGACCAGAGAGAAAAACTCTAGCTACACTCTGTGGTCAAGAGACTAAAGTAGACTCAAGCTATGCCACTCTAGGTCTGAAGAGGCATGACCAAGCCTCTGCTTGAGACCACGTGGAGTGAGATGCCTGGCTAGGTCTCAGGTATTGTGATTGTTCCAGTAGAGTTATTAACATGGGAACAAGCCACCTTGCATCATCCATCCGTGGGTTGAGGAGTGGGGCTTCCACATGATCACATTTCTGTATATCCTGAAGTGACAGGAAAGAGAAGAACCCGGCTGATTCCAGGAGGGTTTGAAGAATCATGGGCCAATAATGGACTGTTCCTTTCCACCACTGAGTTTGACACAATTAGTAATGAAGCAACAGAAAATTAAAAGGAACTTTAAAACAATAGAAAAATATAGTTTTGATCAATTCATTTGCTTCTGTCAACTGAAAAAAGTGATAACATCACCTGACCATTCTCACACAACCTGCATAGGAATACATGTGGGGGTGGGTGATGACAGCCACTGCTGCCACAGTGAAATCTCTGTGAGTCAGTCAGTAAAAAGGAAGAAGAGAATGGCTGGAAAAGGCCACCAAAGTGGATGTCTAAAGCTCGAAAGTAGCCTGCTTTGAGTGCAAGCTCATCAGGAGGTGGTGAGAAAATAAGTTGTATGAAACTTTAAAATATTTTTTAGGCCATCTCATGCCCTTACTGAAAAAATCCAATCAACAACTATAGAATTTTATTTAACTGCTAAGGAAATAAAATGGTTTAAGAGGATATAATTTATAGCAACAGAACTAATGAACACTGGAGAGGGCAGAGGCAAGCCATTGGGTTGTCACTGATTGGAAGATACCAATACTGAATGGACAGTAGTAAAGAGATAGAAAGTAACCACTTACAGGGCAGTCAAGGTCTCTTGTTGCTCTCCAAGCAAATGGGATAACTTAGATTTCAGATAATACAGCTATGGAGGGAGCATTCTCAAATGGAATTCAAACTCCCAGAGAGTGAGAAATCACTCACAATTTGGTGTCTGAGACTGACTTCAGGAAGCTTGTTTGCATGTCTAATATGAAAGATAAATATAAGGATTATTTTTTCCCCTATGGAGCAAATGCCTATAGACTTGACGTCAAAAGTTAGTCTTTGGGGGCAAATTATTCATAAACACTCCTTCAAAGCAATCATGCAAATAAAATATATGGAGAGCAGGGAGGAGAGGCTGGAGATGCTGCAAAGTGTTCAATATGTGAGAAAGGGATCTTCTTGGTCCTCAGAACCCAGTGGGCATTGCATTTCAGATTCTAAGACTTATAGCTCAAGATGACTCACATAACTACACCCTCTTTGAAGACTGTCTTAATATTAACAACCCACAGCAGTAAAGGGATCCCAATAGAAGCATTATAAGATAAGATAACCAGCAAATTCTAGAGTATAGAAGGCCAAAAGTATGGCAGCTGATAGATTCTAGCTTGAGAATATACTTTATAGAGCAGGTGTTAGAAAAACACTGTTACCTATAATTTTAAATAAAGTTTTATTGGAACACTGCATAGAAATGAACAAATGAGCTGGGCAGTGGTGGTGCATGCCTTTAATCCCAGCATGTGGGAGGTAGAGGCAGGCAGATCTTTGTGAGTTTGAGGCCAGACTGGACTACAGATCGAGATCCAGGAAAGGCACAAAGCTACACAGAGAAACCCTGTCTCAAAAAACCAAAAAAAAAAAAAAATGAACAAATGAACATACCCACTTGTTACCACTTGTTAATGTGTTTTCTGGGGTTACTTTCTAAACGGAAAAGTTGAATTGTTGTGATTTATTATTTGACTCACCTAAGAAGAGTTAGCTAATGCTTGTTCTAATGTTCTCTTGGTGGGTAGAATAATGTGGACTAGAGTCTTAGTTGGTCCACAGAAGTTTCCAAAGACTAGGAACTATAAATATAAACATATGGTAAATATTTACAGAAGGTCCATTTTGCTGTATGCCTGCATACAGAACCTCTACCATATGTCCCAAGTCAGAGATGGAGGGAATCTCAGAGGAAAACCAAAGAAAAATCTAGAGAAACTGTATTATAAACTAATTGGTAAAGTACAAGGACTTCCATCTGTGTCTTCCAGAACCCATGTAAGATGCAGAGTGTGGCAGCACATGCCCACACTCCTACTTTGGGGATGTGAAGACAGGAGGACGCCTTGGGCTTGGTAGACGTCTAGTCCTGCTGAAATAGTAAAGTCTGGGTTCAATGAGATTACCTGTCTTAAAACATAACATGGAGAAGCAATAGAGGATGCCTGATGTTGACTCCTGGTCTCCATCTGCATATAGACAAATATATGAACACACACACACACACACACACACACACACACACACACACACACAGAAATTAGACTATAATTCCATATTCTGTTCCTGTCTTATAATCCTATAGAAATTCAGTCTTCCAAGTTAGCTTCAAACATAGGTCCCAAATAACTTTCAGTAGCTTTCATGTATACCAATAATAAACTCACAGATAAATAAATTAGGAAAAAAATATCTCATTAAAATAGCTCAAAACAAAACTAACAATGTACTCATGATTAAACTTAATAAATAATGAAAGACCTCCACAGTGAAATTCTGAAGTCACTGAAAAAGGAAATAAAAAAAGATAGTAACTACACAATAGAAAGACTTTCCATGCTTTTTAACTGGAAGAATTAATACTGTGGAGAGTGCTATATTCCTGAACTTAATTTATTCATCAGAATTCTGTTATTATACTTCACAGAACTAGTAAAAACAAGCCAAGAATTCATGTGGAACCATGAAGAGACTGGAAGGAGAAGGACTGCAACAGGATGCATCACAAAACCTCAAATTATACTTCAGCACGCCGGTGGTCAAGAGGTCCGGTGCTGCCATAAAAACAGACCAATAGCCAAACAGAACAGAAGACCTGGAAATAAACTAATAACGCTATGGTCACTTAAGAAAAAGGAAGTCACTTTTAAATATGGACTACTGGGTTTATAAGACACATGAGAACTGTGCTCTAAGGAAATGACATCCGTGGCCCACACGTGAGGAGGATAGTACTGTGGAAAACAGCGGACTGCCCACGAGAGGCATGATGGCAAGTTGTATCAGCTGCAGAACTAGTCCATGTGGGAGGACAGGGAAAGCATGCTTCTTTCTATCCAAATGGACCCTCTAGAATTGCGTGTGTGTGTGTGCGTGTGTGTGTGCGTGTGTGTGTGTGTGTGTGTGATGTACATTAGTTCACAAGTGTATTTACCAGTACATATGCATGAGAAGGCCAGGGCAGAACACTGTGTGTTTTCCTCTATTGCTCTCCGACTTACTGACTGGAGCAGGGTCTCTCACTGAAGTGAAGATAACTTCTTTGGTTAAGTGGCTTTGCCAGTGAAGTCTTGGGATCTGTTTGCTTCTGTCCTTGTAAAATGTCTGGGGTGACAGTCACACGAAGCCACGCCTATATGAGTATTGGCCATCCAAACTCATGCTTACAACAAACACTCTAACACAGAAAATCATCTCTTCAGTTCTAAAAGGTGAGAAAATTTAAAGAAAACTATTGTGACAAAGGAAAAAGGCAATGTGACTCCCCCCCCACCACACACACAGGGTTTCTCTGTGTAGCTCCTGGATGTCCTGGTACTCTCTCTCTAGACCAGGCTGGCCTCAAACTCACAGACTTGTGCCTGCCTCTGCCTCCTGAGTGCAGGGATTAAAGGCGTGAACCACAGGCTGTCCATAGGCAGTGTGAAACTTTCCAAAGGCGTGCGACAGAAGCCATATCAATGATACGCTACTGAGCTTAGAGAACTAACACAGAAATACATGACAACGCAAAAATCTTACAATTTTACTAGTTACTAGTAAAAATACTAAGGAATATATGTGATACCAGATGTGGTATAAGAGAGCAAAGCACCATTTTCTCCTCAATGGACATAGACATGATTCATGTCTGAATCGTTAGGAGAATTTTGTGTAAAATTAGTTACTGAGAGGAACATCTGATAGGCATGCCCAGAGATCATCTCATGAACCATGCAGCCAAGGATAACCCAACACAAAATTGTAAAGCTACTTAAAACTTGAGAATTTCTCCTAAGATTTTTTTTTTTAAGTAATTCAATTGCAAGTTCTCAAATACAAATTTTGTAGATGATAATGTTGTATTGCAGCATCAAAAGGTTGAATATGCCTGGAACTAATTTGCTGCATTTTGGATGTAGTCCCAGAGGGTGGGAGGGGTAGGTAAAGAAATATTTTGTTCACTATAAACATTTTCATGCTAATTTTTCAGTTTGTGAACATATTGCTTTGACAAAATTATAAGGATGTAAATATACATTCCAAATAGCATTTCTTGGAATCTGGAAGTAGCAGGTTTGTGGGCATAAGAATCTTCATTTAAAAAGACTTACCAAACAGATTGTGTACATGGTTCAGTGGGTCAAATTGCTTGCTGCCCAAGGATGAGACTAGAATTCAGATTCCCAACCCATATAAGGAACCAAATACAGCAGTGTATGTCTGTAACCCCAGTGTTGGGAAGTGAGACAAGAGGCTGCCTGGGGCTTGTAGGCTAGCTGGTCTAGATGAACTAGTGAGAGCTAGGTTCAGTGAGAGACCTTGTCTTGAAAGAAAAAGGGATGGGGCAGAGCACGGCAGAGGAAGGCATTTTGATATCTACCTTCTGAAATGTGCACCTACACATATATGTGCATCACACACATACACACACACACACACACACACACACACACACACACACACACACACCTTACCAAAGGATGGCAAAACTAGTTGGGTACCTCTACTTTTGTAACCACAGACACTGAGGTAACAACTTGTGAAACTGATCTACTCAAATGAAGAAGTACCAGGGACTAAGGAATGCTAGCACACTCATCCTTCAGGGTATTTGTTTGTGATATTATTAATAAAACAGACAAATACTGTAAAGAGAATAAATAAAAACTAACATTGTGACTTCATAACTCTGCCCTGATCTCTAGGAGAACCTCATGGGTTGGCCAGCATTCTTCCCTCTACGTACTGGTAACCACAAAGCATTGATTCAAATACTAGCCCGCCCCCCCTGGGGGGGGGCGGCGGGGAGGACACAAACCATCATGCAGTGAGAAAGCTTTTCAACAGTAGCTAAATACCTTTCAGACTCTGTGGCCTCTATGAGCTATGTTATAACAAATTTGATTTTTAGAATACTTTAAAGAGTGCTCTCTTAGGACACAAAGATACTAAAATATTTTAAAGGATATTAACAGGGTCTATGGTACCTGACTTCCAGAATGTGTAGAATACTTAATAGTCAATATTACATGGTTCTTGGGCATCACAGTAATGTGTTTTGAGAAAACTTCTCGAACATTATGGAACCACTGGGAACTGGCTCAGTTGTCAAAGAGCAGCCAGAGGGTCGCTACCCTCCTTTTTGCCTGTCCTCTACTCTTTGCCAGAAGTCACTGCCAACTAAGAGAGAATTCCCTGTTCACACTTTTTGCTCTGGTGCAGAACCTTGGGGAAACATTTTCACACAGTTGTTTTTCTTGTGTCCACACAAGCTACTGACATGTTTCCCTAAACTAGATGTAACCAAAACTAAAAATGTTGATTATACTATTACCATGTTTATTTCAATATCAGATAAGACTACTCATTTTAAACATCAGTGATTTTCCTCTAATCTCTATAATATTTGTTTTTGTTATTTTTAATGTTTAATATATATATTTTTTAAAAATAGAATAATTTGGTCTCTAATACACTTGTTTATGCCATGTCATGTAAAAGATCAAAACTGGGTTTAATTTTGTTTTTGTGGTGAGTTACCTTACTCAACATCATTGCCTAGGCTCTATTATAAAGTAGGCATTCAAAATTCAAATGGCATTTCTTCATTTATAACATCATCTATCCGTCCACCCATCCATCCATCCATCCATCCATCCATCCATCCATCCATCCATCCATCTATCCACCCATCCATCCATCCATCCAGTACTTAAACCTGCTGCTGCAGATAGCACCTGCCTAGCATGCACAAAGTCCTGGTGTCAGTTTCTCAGAATAAAACAAACCAAAGTGAATACCTATTATCTACCAGTAGTTTGTTAGATCTACAGATACATGTCTGAAGAGTGTTAGCCACAGAGTAAGGCTCTGTGCTTAAGTGACTGAAAATTTATTCCAGAGAAGTTTAGGTAAAAATATATGCATCCTATGCCTATGATCTTTTAGAACTTTAGGATATATGATTATCTACAGTTTTTTGGTGTAAAAAGTTAATCTTTGTAAGTGTAGTCAGTCTTTCTCACTTGTGACTCTAGAGTTCATCACAAATGTACGCCCAGGCAGAAGTGCTAACACTCACCGACGCCTTGCAGACCTCTCAGTCTTTCCCAATACTTTCTGCATACGTGTGTCTTCCAACAGCTCTCTCACTCGTGCAGCCAGCAAACATCTCCTCATCTTTTAAAGCTATCATCATGAGAGGATTTCTCAGAACACTAAGAGAACTTCTTTTCCCAAAGCTGACACCTTCTTCCTCTGTACCATTTCAGTATTTAGGTATGCATTTCTATTATTGCATTGAGATAAACATCCACCAACATATCACTCATTATTTCTGTTTACACTGCATGTGTGTAAATTTTGTGGAGATAGAAGCATTTGTCTTTCTACTTTGCATCCTTACTAATTAGCAGAATGTTTGGCAAGCACAGACCTTCACTAAATATTTGCTAAATTAAAGAGCATTTTTTTCTATCATAACCTGTTCAATTTCATAGAAATACACTTATATGTTAAAATTATCTTGTAATTAGATGTGAATTTATATTTTTGAATATTTAAAAAGCATTATATTTTGTTTAACTAAATTCTTTTCTAATAAAGGAAATTACTATCCCTCTAAAGTTCTAATAAAAATATGCAGCACACTTCTTTTTAAAAATTCTTGTTATTTATTTCCCCCACTCCTGATTTTGTTTCAACATTAGGGATATTGTAGCCTCATTACACTGTGTTCTAGTATTTTATCAGTGTGTCCAAAGCCCCTTCTAGATGTAAGTTACCTGGAAATGAGGTTCTGTTATTCCCATCTTTCTAGCCCTAGTGCATTGCAATGACAAGAACAGAGAGGCTGGAGAGGTCTGTTAAATGTACGTAGAGCAGGCTAAATAGGAGACTGTGAGCAGACTTGGGGACTCTGGTTCTTTCTTCTCTATTCATTGCTGATTTTGGGTTTTCTTAAATGAACAAAATGTGCTAAATTCTAGGTAAAGCTTTGGCTTTGCAGTGGAATGAGTCTTAGCCCATGGGGTATGGCAAATTAGAGAAACAGGGAGGAGAAGAAAGAGAATTGCTATACAAATGTTGCATTTTGATTTCTACTTTCCAGAAGAAGTCTTTTCTAACTTTGCAACAGGAATTCTGGGATAGATCATAGAAAAGTAATTAGGTTCATTATCTTGGAAAAAGTGGATCTATCAAGTATTTTGCAGAAGTTCAAGAGCCCTAGGGATCCTTTTTCTATTAAAGCAATATGAATCCCATAACTTGCTTTTGTCCTAAGTGCAGACTGTAAGAGCATTTTTCACTGAGCTATAGTGGTTATGGTTCTTGGAGCACAGCGTGGAAGTGCAGATGCCTTCTAACACTCTGGATAAGCTATGGTGCTGGACACTAACTCTTGTAGAAAATTATGGACACATGACTTTTAAAACAATTGTGTTTTCAAAATGTGATGAATTTTGAAGTTCAAAGGTTTTTAAATTCACACACAGTGTATTTTACCACATCACCTTTCTCTGATAACCCCTCCCAGAAATGCCCCATTTACCTTTCCACCTTTAAAAAGAAAACCATCAAGTCCAATTTGGGCTGTCCATATGCTCTTGGATATATGGCCATCCACTGCAGTGTGGTTGACCTACTAGGGCCCACACCCAAGTTTTG
Source organism: Onychomys torridus (assembly GCF_903995425.1). Lineage (NCBI taxonomy): Eukaryota > Metazoa > Chordata > Mammalia > Rodentia > Cricetidae > Onychomys > Onychomys torridus. Next base: position 79,035,733 of record NC_050445.1, on the reverse strand, counting down.
ACAGTTTGAGCATAGTGTGGAGGTCTAACATCTTCAAGGAGACCCAATGTGTATTGCACACATTATTCCCTGCTAGTGAGTGGTCCTGAAATATATACTCACATAGGAATCTTGGAAAATGGCAGGTATAAAGAAACTAACAAATAATTATAAAGCTTTGGCCACTTTAAAAATAAGCAATTTCAAATGAAGACTTTGATTTTATGTTTTCTCTTCACATATAAATACCTTTTGGACTCAAGGAAACACTTCAGTTTATAAATATATAATCATAGAAGTGGTAGAACTTGTCTAACATAGTTCTCTAACTTGTGCATCTCACAGTATCCACTCAGAAAACTGAGACCATTAATTGAATCAATGTGAAAAAGATGCAAAAATGGTGCTCAGCCGTATTTCTTTGCAGGTATAATTATAATACTTTTAATACTACCTAAAGGGATTTAAAAATAAGACCATAAAATGATTCAGCACTTTATAAACAGATGATCAAATCTAATTTCTTTATTTTTTTTCTCACATCAGGAAATGACTATTTGTAAATTATGGAACTCATTCAAAGTCATGGGTTAGGTAGGTAAGAGAATCACAAATCAGACTTAAATTAGACCTACTTCATTACTTTTTTTCTACTCTGGGGACTTTTCATATTTTTTTTCTCTCCTTAACAATCTGGGTCTTTATTTCCATGTGAAATCAATTTCAGTTATAATTTAGATAGACACCCTAGTACTTATATATGAAAATTAAGTGATAATGACTAGAAAAAAAAACATATATTAAAACATTGTATAGGGACATATAAAAAAGTAACGTTATAAAATTTTTTTCTCTATGAGATGTGTATACACACTTAAATATCTGACCTGAATAATTTAGCATATGAATATTGAAGGATTAATACAGGCTTAAAAATATCAGGGACTGAATATAAGTTTGCAAAGTGTGAGATGCTGATCGCATCCCTAAGGAGTGTGAAATAACTCAGAAGAGGGTAATTTCACAAATTTGTTGGACCAACCAGCAAAAAGAGGAGGCAGTCTGAGAAGTGAGACAGAAATAGACTCTCCATGTTGTTTACAAGTGATTTCAGCTCAAAAATCTAAAGTAGGGAACATATATGACTTGTCATTTTTCTAAATCAAAGTGACCTTTGACTTTGGAATTAAAACCACAGAGGAATCTCCATGTTCTGTTTACAGAAGAGTCACCACAGTGCCAATTCCTGGCTCCAGGTAGCTCACCTGTTTCCATTTTTCCATCCTGTGCAGCAGGCCCATCTGGGATCACACTTTTCACCTGGAGAAACTCATCTGGTTCATCTCCACCAATGATGGTGAATCCAAAGCCCATGTTGCTTTTCTTGAGGGTGGTGCTGAGGAACGTTCCCTTCAACTGGGATGCATCCCGGGTGAAGAGCGGCTTTTCTATGTTGGCCAATACAAGTTAAAAAGGAAAAGACATTTTTAAGACAAGTTTTCACACCTCACCAACAGCTGAGCAGCAATCCCTGAGAATGTGGGAGACTGACATGGTAGATGCAAGCTTGTGCCCACTTGGTGAGGAGAGTCAGACTATCAGAGCATCCTACAAATACAGAGCCATCCCAAGCACCAGGGAATCATGAAAGGCTGTATGGTTGTAGAGCGATTTATCAGTATGTGCTTTCTTGAAATCAGCCCTTGAAGTTAAAAAGGGCAATGTCAACTGGCAAGAAAGCTTCAAATAACAACTGACTTGTAACTCTCTAGTCATGAGAATTCTCAGGGAGGAGGGTTGTGTGAGTAGCGATTGCATGAGCTAGAAACTCAAATAGACTGGTTTAAGGACATCAAACAGGTGTAGATCACACCAGCAGAGAAGAAGCACACTTCGGGTGTATATTTAAAGGTCAAAATTGCATAGAGAGCATACCTGGATGTGGAACTGAGTTAATTTTTGTTTAGACTTCTATGTTGTGAGATGTTATAAATTCAATTAGATACATCTCCACTGGCCAGTGAGCAAGCAGCAAGCCAACATTTCTAGATGGTTATAAATGTAAAGGTGACACATTTTGTAATATGTTGACATATTCAAATTGTATGCCCAAATAATCTAAATAGTATTTGAACCCAAGTTTGGCCACTCATTTGTGGTAGGATGGACTTTTCCACCTATGAGTTCTAATAAATATGGTTCCAAGCACATTTAGTGCTTTAAAATTATCATCATATGAAGAAGCAGAATTAATTATTTCTTAAATTTCATTTGTGAGAAATATTTTACTTTGCTTGGCTAGCTCAGTTGGTAGACCACGAGACTTTAAATATTTTATTCTAATTACTTTGTTAGGATGGGTCTTGCTCTGTAATCCGGGTGGCCTTGGATGCTTGGTCCTTTTGCCTCAGTCCGACATGTGCTAGGATTACATGTACCACCACCCCAAGCTTTGTGAATAAGCATCTCATATCCTTTCTGAAGTGGCATGATTTGATATGCACAGTAGCCAAACTGTAAGTGGGAATTCGGCTACTTACTTTGCGTGATACTCTATTCTTACTTTTTTTTGGGGGGGGGCTTCATAGGTTAAACAGTAAGTCATTATAATGGAGTTTTAATTTATCTGTCCATTTACCTTCCACATATTATCTTTATTAAACTTTTCTTTAAAATGTAATTTATAGAACCCCACATAAAATCTCTGCTATGTTCATCAAAGCAGGGCTTCTAGGTGGAACTTAGCTCCTCATGAGATCTTTACATTCATTGCAGAGTGCTGCAGGCATGTGACATGAACCTCGCTTCCAAGCAAATGCTGGCTCTGGACACCAAAGCCTCTCTTGTGTGCATTCTTTTTTTTTTAAATATAGTAGAAGTGCAAAAGAGGTGAAAGTGTGCAGCCACTCACCCCCCTGGGTGGCTCCCTGGTGTAGTCAGGTCCACAAGCAGCCTGAGACATACCGAGTGGCCAGAGAGTCCCTCTGGGGTCCGGCAGATTGTGAGACAAGTCATTCACACTGCGGGACTTTCTGGGTCAGGACGGGGGAAGATGGATTTGGGCCTAGGTAATGTCGCCCATGAGCGGCCTACTGTCACAAAGGAAAATAAGCCTCACTCCCATGCTTGATTTTTTGGATACTCTTCACAGTTTATTGTCCTACTGTCAATGTCCCACCTGGCAACGTAAAGTTCCTATAAGGTATTGCCCAGTGGCCTCAGCATAGTTTGTTGTAGCTAAATGCATTAGTTTAAAAATAATGATAAAGCTACTGGAGAGTCTAGAGAAGTCAAACCAGGTATTTCTATCAGGCAGGCCCTCCTACTGGTATACCTATCTGAAGAGCAAACAGTCTGTCGGACAATGCTTCCCTTGCATCTCTGCATGATTCCAGACACCATACCTCGGAAACCTGGGGCCTGCAGGGGCTTTGTTCCAAGTTCTGTGTGGGGCATGTTATGCTGTTGTAGCTTCCTTTTTGCTTCCAGGACAGGGTTTTCAAACTGTGTTCTTCTATTTATGTGGCTGAAAAAAGAAAATTTCAAATTAGGGTAACAGTGGGACAGAGTCATTTAGGAGAACATATGCACAGTCCTATGGAGAGCAAGTGATTAAGGGACACCTTATCTGATTACAGTCAAATGTCTTACCCAGCATGCATTAGGCTTCCAAGGGGACTGGCCTGTGCACAATATACAATTCTGTGATATTTCAGAGAATTCAATGACTCTTATCAAATGCTGTTATATTTACCATATGCATGAGATAGCCGAGGGAAGCAGACGCTGCGTGCTCTCTGGCCTATTGTGTTCATGTGAGAAGAGTTTGATGCATTAAAATAAATGGTCAACACACGAAAGAAACTGAATAGCTCCAAAAAAGTGTGTCATCTAAGCTTTATAAAGTCTCAGTAACAGCAGGATAAAGAAGAAGTGAATTCACGACAACATAGCAGAAACTACGAGTAAAAGTAGCTCATGCACTGTGTGTGTGTGTGTGTGTGTGTGTGTGTGTGTGTGTGTGTGTGTGAGAGAGAGAGAGAGAGAGAGAGAGAGAGAGAGAGAGAGAGAGAGAGAGAGAGAGAGAGAGAGAGAACATGTGTATGCACAAGAGAACAACTTGCAGGCGTGGTGGGGGTTGGTTTTCTCCTTCCATTATATAGGTCCTAGGGATCACACACAGGTTATAAGATTTGCAGGTAAGTGCCTTTTCCTGCTGAGGCATCTCACTGACCCACAGAGCATACTTTGAGCAGTTAGACCTGGATTGAAAGACCAGGATTCAGGAGGAAAATAAAAGTGACAGAATGCCTGTGTAGATGTTTACTCCTGAATCCCCTGCATGCTGAGATGGCAAACTAATAGACAGACCTGGAGTGACTAGAAGAAAGTGTAGCCTGGCTAAGCCCAGGACTTATGGTACCAGGAAAATGTGCATTCCTATATAACAGGCTATTTAAGGATCAGAGAGCTGGCAGCAGCCTTGCCTACTAGTGGTGGCCATCCCACCTCATCTCCAGGACATAGACGCCCCAGGAGAGGGCTGGCATGTGCAGTGAGCTCTGAAAGCATGGAGGTGATAGGAGTTAGGAGAGGGCTGGCAGCTAGCTACGTGCAGTGACATAAATGATGACATATGTACACAGACAGGTCAACAGGTGTGTTCTAGGTAGACCACATTCCCAGGAGGGTAAATTCCAGGGTTTAATCATCATGTCTGTTTCTGCAGTGGGTCTCTTATCTACATGCTTTCTCTTTCCAATAGGTGATTTCAAAATTGACAAGTACATTTAGTTAACATGCCTGTGCATGCAGTCTCTCTCTCTCTCTCTCTCTCTCTCTCTCTCTCTCTCTCTCTCTCTCTCTCTCTCTCTTTCTCTCTGTCACACACACACACACACACACACACACACACACACACACACACACACTCCATTCATTATATTCCCTAAAACTACACATCAGAAAAGAAAGGAGAACAAAATCTCAACCACTCTTCTGTTATAAATCAGATATCTGGCGAGACAGAAAAGTAGTTGCGAGAATGATGACTGCATTGCACCTAATAATTTCTTAGTGGGAAACGTGGCGGACACTCTCTGCCACACACTCTCAGTATTGATAAGACCTGTGTTCAAATTCCAGCTCCTGAGTAGCTGAGTAACCTTTGGTAACTTGTTAAACCTGAGTCTAGTTGCTGGGCGGTGGTGGCACATGCCTTTAATCCCAGTACTTGGGAAGCAGAGGCAGGCAGATCTCTGTGAGTTCAAGGCCAGCCTGGTCTACAGAGAGAGGTCCAGGAAAGGCAAAAAGCTACACAGAGAAACCCTGTCTCGAAAAACAAAACAAAACAAAAAAATTAAAAATAATAATAAGTAAATAAATAAATAAGTAAATAAATAAAAAAAAACCCTGAGTCTTGGTTAACTATTCTCTAAAATGGGCACAATATTGTCTACTTGAGTGGCTGAGATTAAATGTAACAGCTAATATTAGCACATCAGATTTTAGCATGGACATGCTGAATAATTTCTAGCAGCTATTATTATCATTCACATCACCTTAATTACCCCTGTCAATATTTTAGTCACTTCTATCATTGCTATCACTTGTGGGGGACCTTAAAAAACCCTGGAATCTTACTCCTATGGCCTCATTCTATTTAAAGAAAATAGCCTGGTTCTAATAATGTTCTTTCCTAATGATTCTTACTCCCTGCTCTATGGGGTTCAAAACAACTGTTGGGAAAAATTCCTTTCCATTGGAAGTGATGCTCTGTGCAGGAAGGAGGCATGGCAGCTGTTCACCCTCTTTACTCTGTAAACTCAGATGGTGTCGCTGTGCATCGGGAAGGCTGCAATTGGAGGCTCTTTCTCCTTTCCATTCTCAGGTAACTTTGTTAGCAAAATCTCTCAAGTTGTCTTTACAGGATGTTGTAGCTTTTATCTTTGGCTCTTTTATCATGGTGCCCTTTGCTTTTGACACTTGGGGCAAATCTAATGGCAATACCCCTTTCAGAGCTGTTTTTTTTTCAAGTGACATTCAATACATCCATAGTGTGATGCTTGATCAAACCATCCATGTGGCATCTTGGGACAACTTCTAAACTTCTGTATCTTTCCTACTGATTGAACCTTAAATGCCCCCGAAGGCTAGTGCATCAAAAGCTTGCATGTCCTCAGCTTGGTGCTATTAGGGAGTGGTGGAAACCTTTAAGAAGTAGGGAATGAGAGGCTCTCATGTGGTGAAATGGGGAACATTGGTTTCCCTCTCTTAGTTCCAGGCCATGAGGAGAACTGGTTTCCTCTGCCTCTCTCATTGTGATATACCATGTTGTCACAGGCTTGGCACAATAGGGACAGCTGGTTGTAGAAGGCAGATTCTGAACCTTGGGGGGGAGGGGGAACAACTTTCTCTTGCAAGTCTTATACATTTTGTTATAAAACAGCAAGCTGATTCAACACTGCCATTTTCTATACAATGGGGATATTGACATCTACTTCATGGGGCTGCTGTGAGGATAAGAAAGGTGTTTGCAAAGAGTAGACAGTTGGGAAGAACCTTACAACTATAAAGTGCTGTCTTGTGTTTTTGGAATAGTTGTTATTTATTGCAGCTAATATTAATGATGATGCTGTCAGTGGCATTAGAGTGCCTTTCCTATGTCCCCAGCCCCTTCCTAATCCTGTCACAGCGGCATTTCTAGTTAACATTATGCTTTTTTTCTGGGGACATTTAATTAAGTTCAAACAGATCCTTTTATTACTTCCTCAGTGAAAAGATCTGAGGAATTTCTAAAGAACAATAAGTAAATAAAATTATGGTAAAAATTATTTGAATCGAGGTGTGAGATAAACAGACAAAACAGGCAACATAGGGTCCTGTTTGTTTACTAGAGTTGCATTATAAATTAGCTTTGAGCTTTCAAACTGCTTACTTAACGAAAGAGGACACAGCTACTCCTTTTAGAATATTTAAGATAAACCCGTGTTCAGAAGGACATGGATTGTACCCTTAAGACTTCCTGTGATTAAGTCTTCTGGGCATTTCTCTCCAAGTCTTTGGTGAAGAGGTTTCTGTGAAGCAGCATTATAGGATCCTAAGTGGTAATTTTACAACAGTGAATTTCATGGTTCTACTAACCGTATTATGATGCTTTGGTGACAGGTTGTCATGCTTCTGTCCTTTCCAACATGTGATCTTTATCATTGTATACCGCACATGTAACCCACCAAAAGGCATTTAACTATTGTTGTGGAATATTAGTTAAAGATGTGTCACATTCTTTTATGCTGAGGAATATTTGTTTAATGATGCAAAGATGTATTACATTCTTTTATGTTGCATTTATTTAACTCTGTAAAACCGTGTTACTTTGCTTGTCTAAAACACCTGCTTGGTCTAATAAAGGTCAATGGCTTGGCAGGAAAGAAAAATAGGCAGTGCTGGCAGGCAGAGAGACTAAATAAGAGAAAAGAGAAAGAAGAGGTGGAGAAAGAAAAGGAGAAGGAGAGGAGTATGCCAGGGGCCAGCCACTCAGCCACACAACCAACCACAGAGTAAGAAGGGAAGAAACATATATAGAATAAAGTAGGGTTAAAAGCCCAGAGGCAAACCACAGTTAAAGAGAAATGGGATAATTTAAATTAGAAAAGCTGGCTAGAAACAAGCCAAGCTAAGCGATAAGTCTTAGTGTATTTGTTTGGGAGTTGGGTGGCAGGCCCCCAAAAGAACAAACAAACAAACAAAACCCCCTGTAATTTGTTAATTAACTATATGATGAGATGTTAATTGTTTTCAAATATATTCCAGAGACTTAAAAAACACAAAACAAAACACAAAATATATCTTTGAAATGAACCAAAGCATCAACATTAGCCTACCTATTCTATTTCTGTTTCCCTAGGCTACTGTTTATCACACATGCCTAATTTTATCCTTACTAGAATCATTTTTACTTCAACAGACGTTAATTGTATCATCTTTACTTCAGTGGACAATTGAGAATTGGATCTTTGAGTCAACATGGAAAAGGGAATAATGGCTTTCAAGTGGCATTTGTAGACACATAAAATATTTCATTATGGCTGAGGTAGTGGCAATGACAACTTACTCAAGGCATGTGGTCGCCAGTGCCCAGAAAGGATCTGTTGAATAAATGCTTAGATGGAGTCAGATGCTGTGAAAGCTGATAGATGCTAATGTTTTCCAGTTTCACTCCTCCATCAAATATATATTGTGACAGTTGAACTGGATGTGAAAGGTAGGGCTGGTTTATGGGATACAATTATCATTCATTGGGTAAAAACCCATGAAATCCTTTAGGGCTGAGAAACTTTCCAGACATGTAAATGCTATGGGGGAAAAGTTCACATTTTAGTGGTAAAATATTTAGCTCAGAAGAGTTTCTAACTAGGAGAGCTGCTCTGTAGCATAATAGACATACGCTCCCATGGATGAGCACCACATTAGGGATGAGGCCTGGGAGCTCTAAGGAGACAGTTACTCTTCCTGCAGCCCACAAAGGCTTGCCTGGCTTCTGCTCTGCACCTTCTCTGCAATTGTGTCCCTTTGAGGACCTCTGAAAGTACTTTGAAATTATGAATTTCCTGGAATCTTAGAATTCCCATGGCTTTCTGTGACTCCTCTTTTGAGTCCCCTAATTCTGTGACATTACTTTATTACATTTATTTATTATATACACAGAAGAGGGTGCCAGATCTCATTATAGATGATTGTGAGCCACCATGTGGGTGCTGGGAATTGAACTCAGGACCTCTGGAAGAGCAGTCAGTGCTCTTAACCTCTGAGCCATCTCTCCAGCCCTGTGACATTACTTTTTTCCACATGAGTACCAAGATGCCACTCTACCGGTTGCAAACACAGACACTACACCTCTTTGTCTACACATTATTTATTTTTATGTAAGCCCCAAGGAGAACTTGTGGTGTTTTCATGGCCATTAGGTTTAGATAAAAAGATTAAAAACTATTTCAAAATGGATAAATATTGCTTAATGCTTTGAAAGCTAAAGGAGAATAATAGTGTCATAGGGGCCTTCAAGGGGTCAGTCCTCTTCCAAGAAGATAGGATAGTATCATAATTAAAAGCTTTGTTGGGGCTGGAGAGATAGGTCACTGGTTAAGAACACTTGGTCCTTGTACAGAGGACCCAGTTAGGTTTCTAACACCCACACTGGGTGGCTCACAACCATTTATAACTCATGCTCCAGGGGATCTAACACCATTTTCTGCTTCCCCAGGTATCTACACAGAGGGTGTGTGCATACACACTCCAACACACACACAAAGACATAAAATAAATCTGAACAAAAACAAAAAGAGAGTTTGGTCTTCCCAGCTCTGTCACACTTATGGTGTATGACCTTAGAGATATAATTTATACTTTTTGTGCTTCAGAATTTTTCATATGTAAATCTGGCATTGAAATAATATGAAATTTTAGCATTGCTGTGCATATTAAATAGGTTAAAAATGAACAAACTACTGCAGAGTAGTGCCCAGATATAAGTACTTTCAAAATGCCAGCTAGCAAGTTTCATCAAATATTGATTTTTAAAATCTCTTTGCTAGACACTATGTTCAAGTTTGCAGGCAGGGACAATGATCATTCAGGGATGTGGTCTGAAAACAGGAAAATAATTAATGAAATAGGCTGATATGCAATGAAACTCTGTCTTATAGTGCTTTAAGAAGCTAAAATTTAAAAGTACAGGATTGAAGCTTAATGTTTCAAATATGTTATGTCAAAATATGAGCTTTGGATGAATAGAAAAATTAATCTATATTACTTTGAACTTTTTACCAAAATAATTGAACACTGCCTTTTGAATGATTTTTTTCTTTTTTTAATTACAATTTAATTTTACATATCAGCCACTGATTCCCCTGTCCTCCCTCCTCCTGCCCCCCTACCCTCTCCCCAGCCTACCCCCCATTCCCATCTCCTCCAGGGCAAGGACTCCCTTGGGGATTCAGCTCAACCTGGTAGATTCAGTCCAAGCAGGTCCAGTCCCCTCCTCCCAGGCTGAGCAAAGTGTCTCTGCATAAGCCCCAGATTCCAAACAGCCAGCTCATGCACTAAGGATAGGTCTGGGTCCCACTGCCTGGGTGCCTCCCAAACAGTTCAAGCTAATCAACCATCCCACTTATCCAGAGGGCTTGATCCAGTTGGGGGCTCCTCAGCTATTGGTTCATAGTTCATGTGTTTCCACTAGTTTGGCTATTTGTCCCTGTGATTTTTCCAATCATGGCCTCAACAATTCTCAATCCCAATTCTACACTTAAGTGATAATGTTATTCCTATAAATATCTGCTAATTATTTCCTACAGTACCTGGGAAATGTGAATGTGTTTTGTGAGTGTACATGGGAACCTTGAGTCATTCATATGTTACTTTCTTCTCTGCCTGTTCATAAAGGGGGCTGTTTTAGAACCATGTCATCCACATGGGTGATAGAATCATTGCTAAGAAAGGTATCCATGTATTAGCACTAAAATCATGGCTCTATTCTGCACTCCAGCCAGTCTGAGCTATATTTTCATGTGAATGAATTATTTTCTCTCCATTGGTTGTAACATTAGGTTATTTCATTAGAGTGTATTCTTTGCATCAGGGAGATCCATCACTAAGCTATTATATTCACTAAGTAAACAAACTTGAAAAAAAACCTGGTGTTTCTCTTAGCAGACATGGCCATGTGATGTGTCAATCATGTCATGAAGCTTTTAGAACCTTTAAGATATATGGACACAATTAAAAAAATTAGAACTAAATGAATAATACCACTTACCAAAGTTAAATTAAGATCAGATAAACAATTTAAACAGACCTATAACCCCTAGTGAAATAGGAACAGTCTTTAGAAGTCTCCCAAACCTAGCCTGGAGGTGGTGGTGCATATCTGTAATCCCAGCACTTGGGAGGCAGAGGCAGGTGATCTTTGTGAGTTCAAGACCAGCCTCTGTGAGTTCACGGCAAGCAAGTTCCAGGACAGCCAGAGCTGTTAAACTGAGAAACCAGCCCAGGGACAGATGGTTTTAGTGCAGAATTCTACCAGACTTTCAAAGAAGAGTTAATATCAGTACTCCTCAAATTATTCCAGGAAATAGAAACAGAAGGAACATTGCATAGTTCATTTTATGAGGTCATAGTTATCCTGATGCCAAACTGGAAAAAACTTAGATGTCCCTCTACTGAAGAATATATAAACAAAATTTGGTACATTTACACAATGGTGAATTAGTGTGGTGGTTTGAATAGGAATGGCCCCTATAGACTCATGTGTTTGAATGCTTGGCCCACACAGAGTGTGGTTTTGTTTGAGGAAGTGTGTTAATGAGGGTGGGCTTTGAGGTCTCATAAGCTCAAGCCAAGCCCAGTGTGTCACTGTCTCTTTCTGCTGCCTGTGGATCCAGATGTAGAACTCTCAGCTTCTTCCCAGGACCTTGTCCATCTGCACACAACCATACTTCTCACTCTGAGGATAATGGACTAAGTCTCTGAACTGGAAGCCAGCCCCAATTAAATGTTTTTCCTTTGTGAGAGTTGCTAAGGTCATGGTGTCTCTTCACAGCAACAGAAACTCTAGCTAAGCCACTCAGCTGTTAAAAAAATAACATCATGAAATTTGCAGACCAATGGATCAAACTAGAAAAATCATCCTGAGTAAGGTAACCCAACAAATATTGTATATGTTCATTGATACATAGATATTAGCCATTTAGTAAATGATAAACAAACTACAATCTGTAGAACCAGAGAAGTTAGGTAGTGAGGAGCAGTCTAGTGGATGCATGGCTGTCCTGGGGAAGGAGAAATAGAATAGATTTTGTGGGTAGACTGGGGTGAGTGAGGATGGGAGTGGGAGGGATCTGGTGTTGTGGGGGAGGATGAAGGGAGAGAGTGTGGAGAGAGAGGGCTGGAGTTGGGGGGCATTTGGGGAATGGTGTGGAAATGTAGTGCAGCGGAAACTTCCTATAATTTATGAGGGTGGCCCTAGGGAGGACCCCTAATAATGGAGGATAGGAGTCTAAACTGGCCATCTCTTGTAGACAGCAAGGCTCCCAGTGGCAGGATTGAGTTGCATTTAATTGAGTTGTTGGCCAAATGGGTCCTATGGAGGTTCCCAAACAACCCAGGCAGATACTAGAACAGAGGGTTGCTTTCTAAAAACTGGCAGCAGGGCCATTGCAGAGGCCTTCATGGAACCTTCACTCTTGCTTTCCAATGTCTTTGGCATAAGAAGGTACTCTGCAGGCTGCTAAAAGAGAAACGTGGACAAACCCAGCCACAAAACCCTCAACCTGCAATCTGTCCTGCCTGCAAGAAGTTCTGGGGCAGTGGTGACACAGAACTTGTGGGAGTGGCCAACCAACGTCTGATATAACTTGAGGTCCAGGCCAGAGAGGGGGTCCATGCCCTACACTACCTGGATGGCCAGGAACCCAGAGATGTAGGATAGAACCAAACATGAATGGGGGAAAATAAATCAATGAAATGATTCCTAATGACATTCTGCTATACTCATAGATCAGTGCCTTGTCTAGTCATCATCAGAGAGGTTCACTCTGTCAGCAAATGGGAGTGGATGCAGAGATCAATAGCCAAAGATTATGCAGAGAGAGCTTCTAAACTGGAGATTTCCATTGGGTCCCTGCCTTTGGAGCTCAGGGAATCCAGTGGAAGAGGGGGTGCAAAGATTGTAGGAGTCAGAGCAGATGGAGGACACCAGGAGAACACGGTCCACTGAATCAATTAAGCAGGCCTCACACAGGCTCAACAGAGGCTGAAGTGGCAAGCATGGGACCTGCAAGGGTCTGCACCAGGTCCTTCACTTAGATGTTGGTGGCTGTTAGAGTGGTGTTTTTGTGGGACTCCTAACAGGGAGAGCACATGTCTCTTTTACTCTCTTGCCTACTCTCTGGACTGTTCCTCCTGCTGCCTTGTCCAGCCTTGGTGTGAGGGCTCGGGCCTTGTCTTATTGCAGCGGTTCTCAACATTTGGGCTGTGATCCCCTTTGGGGGTTGCAAATCAGATGCCTTGCATATCTGATATTTGTGATTCATAACAGCAGCAAAATTACAGTTATGAAGTAACAACAAAATAATTCTATGGTTGGAGGTCACCACAATATGAGGAGCTGTATTAAAAGGTCTCAGCATCAGGAAGGTTGGGAACCACTGTCTTATTCTACTTTGTTTTGTTGTGTTTGGCTGTAATTTCTTGGAGGCCTGCTATTTTCTGAAGGGAGACCGAGGAGGAGTGGATTGGGAGAGAGGTGAGGTGGAGGTGGGGGCATCTGAGAGGAGCAGAGGGAGGGGAAAGTGTGATCAGGATGTAAAGGATGAGAGAAAAATCTGTTCTCTATTAAAAAAAAATTAGAGGCAGAAGGCATGGTTTAAAAATGTTTCCTCCCCAGACCTTCTCACTCTCAAAAATATCCAAATGTTATTTCTGAGTACAGGAGGTGGTCATTATTAAAGGTGTGTTGAATCTTTTGTTTCTACATTAAAAGTACTAAGTTAAAAACTAGGAGGCTGAATTGAGTTTATTTAAAATGAAACTAATGACTGCACAATGGTAAGATCTTATGCATGAGAAACAAAACTAACAAACCCTTTCCTATGGTTGGTTGCCTGCCCGTCTGACTAATGGTTAAGTCTTTATTGGAAGATTAATCATCACTCATTTAGGACTTAAGGAGTTTTCCTAGATGTGAGAGTCTCAGTTTTAAAATACCAACAATCTCGGGTGAAATGAATTTGTGTTTGTTACTTTACAATTGACCACAAAAAAATTTAAAAAATGTGAATTAACATACTTTATGTGGAAATGTACTGTAATTCCTCAGTAAATTCTTTGAGTTGTTAAAGTTTAAAGAAATAGTTTAGCTTAAGTAAACTGAATTCTAAAAAATATACAGCCATTTATAAGGATAGTTATCAACACCGACTCTAGGAGAGCCACTGAAGTGGTTCGGAGAACTGGGAAACAGTGAAGGCAGCATCATCACCATCTGAAATTACCCAAGAAGAAGCTGGGGGAGAATGCTGGTGGGTGGAGATGGTAAAGATTATGAATTCTGAAGGCCGAGGACATGAAGATAATTACAGTTCCACATAAAATTCAGGCTTTCCAGGTTTTCAGGTCCAATATTCATTGTTTGTGTATGTGTGTGTGTGTGTGTGTGTGTGTGTGTGTGTGTGTAAATCAAATATATAACTCGTCCTTTTATGCTGTGGAAGGGATAGTGTGATATAGGAGGGACTAGTAACAAAAGTTAAAAAAATACTTTTGGTAAGTTTTAAAGAGAATATGCTGTTTCCTGGATACCTAGAAGCTATATAGAGAAATTCAGTCACTTTGCCACTAATACGTGACCACAAGGTCTAGGTATGGGCAAGAAGGTGTATTTCCAAAAGGTAAAGACCCTGAGAAAATGCAGGATGGTGGTGGTAGCAACAGACACGAATAGGAACAAAGAATAAAGCTTCAGTGCATCAAAACAGGATGGTGGGGATGGCCGCATCACTATTGTTTCTAACAGACTGTTTACTGGGACCAAGAGTCACTGCAGCGGTTTATATAATTAGCACTCCAGGCACACTTCCTGGAGATCAAAGCCTTACAAACTGGGGATAAATAAATGGAGAGCTGCTCCCAAATAATTTGTTTGTTCTTTTTCAAACTACAAATGTGCACCCCTGCACTGGGATTTCCATCCCACAGCTCTTAGAAAGATGAAAAGGGGGTTCAGAAGGCTAGCCCCACTTTTAGTTCCTGTTCAGATTTAAACTTGCTTCATGGATGGCTCAGTTGTTTGAAATGAGAAAATAAAGGGAGAAAGAGGGACTAACATCTACTCTAGTCACCATCTAGACCTGTGGCTCAGTGGCTATGTGCTTTTAGCTCTCCTCTTCTTCTAAATGGGTTTTTTTTTGTTTTTGGTTTTTTTTTTTTTTTTTTTTTGGCATATCTCCCAGTTGATGCAGGAAATCAGTCCAGCTCTGCATAGTTCCAAAATTCAAGATCATTGATTCACATGGTTCCGAGACAAGTGTATATTTACTTTTCAAACAAATTATCCACAGATCTGTAGACAGGTGATATCTGACAATATTTTGGCAAGATGAATCTCATTTGTTTTTCAGTTTTTATTATGAAACTGGAAATTTCAACCATTCTGTAAATTATCTGCAGATATTCTGAAAGTACAAGTGTGAAATCACAGAATATTATTTTGATACATTTAATAATATTTTAAGAACTCAGGAGTTATACGAGCAGAAGCAGTGAGTGACCATGTTTCAGTAGAAGAAATAGGCATATTGCAGGTTTTATATATTGAAAAATAAGGGGTGAAATGGCAGCAAGATGAGCCAGCAGATCTGGCTCTACATATCATGGTTTTAAACTGGAAATCTCTCTCCAGAGGCTACCTTTTAGTTTCTTTCAGATTGTCATGACTCCAACTCTTTGTCCTATTGACTCTGTGAGTTGCATATGGACTATGTCTTTGAGTTACTGTTTATGAACAAGACCAAAGATATATGTGTGGTGCACAGGGGGGGGGGGGGGATAATGAACAAAAACTTGTGATGCTCATCTCAGACTCTCAAAGGACACTGAGTTCTAGTGGTACAAAGTGGTGGGAATGTCACCCAGTAGAGAGGTATCTGAGGGCTTGGGACATCTGTTCCTCTGCTACTCAAATGGTGGCCTTCTCACCCTACATGTGCTACATCCATTGGCAGACCCTGGGCTGTGAGGAGTGACAGAGGTGAGGGACATCTGCCATTGGTGTTCTCTTTCTCATGGGCGTTTCTGCTTTACTTCTGAAGCCTCTTAGGAAATAGAGTTGTCATTTTCTCATTTATCTAAAATTATTTTCCTATTTTACATTTTTTTGTTTGTTAAGACAGGGTTTCCCAGTGTAGCCTTGACTGTCCTGGAACTTGCTCTGTAGTCCAAGCAGGCCTTTAACTCAGATATTCACCTGCCTTTGTCTCCTGAGTGCTGGAATTAAAAGCAGGTGTCACCACTGCCCAGGTTCACATTTGTTTTTATTTTGTAGGGGTTGGGCACTTATGCCAGAACATATATGTAGAGATCAGAGGACAATTTGTGGGAGTTGGTTATCTTTTCTGCTGCATGAGTTCTAGGCATCAAGCTCATGTTATTTGGCTTGGTGAGGCCACTTTTTAAAAGTGACTGACTGCAAGTGAATGGCAGTGGGAGAAGTCTCAGGAGGCCTTACCTGCTGAGCCCCCATTTTATCATTTCTGAGAGCAAAACAGCATGGGGCTAAGCTTTCACTTGAAGAGTATACTGTGGAGACATGTACAGGGAATAGTGTACCAGCTCTCTCTGAGAAGGTCCTTCATGCTCCAAACTCCAAGTGCCTAACCTGCATACATGATACTCACTTCATAGGGCTGATTTGAGAGACAAATTAGATTAACAACATGAACATGTTTAAAGATGAGTCAGTGTGCCAATTTAAGCTACTTTAATGTTTGTATTATCTAGTTTCTAGGAGTCAAGTATGAAATATGCACAGTAAACTTTCTTAATCCCTGTTTCAAATTGCAGTAGTGTCTCCTGTTAGCTTGATAGCTTGGTTTCTTTAAGTTTTAGTTTCTCTGTAAAATAGAAATAATAGCATCTGTCATGAAGTATTATGATGATGGTTAAATGAATTTTACAAAATATCTAATACATACCAAATGCTTAATAATGGTAACTGCTAACAGGGCAAGGTGACATATGCATATAATTCCAGAATTTTGAAGGCAGAAGCAGGAGGATCACAAACTGAAGGTCAGTACAGGCTATATGTCGAAGCAATCACCACCACCATCATCATTACTAATAGTTACTAACTATTACTAAGAGGACCTTCTTGGAGATTACATATGAAGTCAATGTATCAAACTACATTTCTCACAATACTACAGAGTACAAGAAGGACAATCCCTCCTGACATCTCACCTGTCACTCATTGTAAAAGGAAGGTAGGAAGAGACTGGGGAGGGATTTGTCAGCCTCTGTAAACAACTGTTTGTTTGATGGACAGTTGAACTGTCATCTGTATTATCATAATAAACTCAATAGGTGATACGTAATAAGCATTTTAAATTAATAATGGTGAGCTTAGCTTTCTTCTTTTTGTGGTAGTGGACAGTAAAAGCAGGATGTCACAGAATCAAGGCAAACACCCTAGCACTGAGCGGCCACCCCTGCCCTCTCTCTTATTTTGAGACAGTCTCACTGAGTTGTCCAGACTGGTGTAAACCCACTTTGATGCCCAGATATACCCTTGAACTTTCCGTCCTCCCCCTCAGCCTCCAGCATAGTTAGGGCTATGGGCCAGGCTAATGAGTTTCTTCTAGATTAAGTTTATGTAAAATCACTAAACTGCACATTTACCCTAGCAAATGGTATTACTCAGTCCTAGCCACAAAACACAACTGTGCTCTTGCAGTTCTGGAGCTCATTTTCCTTAGGTTGAAATTAAACATGAAATTTGATGAAAAAATTTGGGGAACTCATCCTCTTTTATTACACCAAGAGCTCAGTCTGTCCTAATACAATTTCATCTAGTTAAAAATGAAAATATCTGTTAATCTGTAGGAAAAAGTAGCACTTAACAATGTTTTTATTCTTAAAAATGGAAAGACATTTCCCCATCTAATATATTCCATGCTAATAGTGTCTAAGATTACTCTTCTTGGGGTTGGGGAGTTGGCTCTGCACTTAAGAGCACTTACTGCTCTTGCAGAGGGCCAGGATTAGGTTCCCAGCATCCACACAGCCCCTCACAAAGGTCTGCAATCCCAGTCTTAGTGGCTCTGTCTCCCTCTTCTGGAATTCATGGGTTCTGCATACATGTGATACATAGGCTTACATGTAGGAAAAACATTTACACAAATAAAAATAAAACAATAAATTTTAAAAGTATTGTTTTTACCCTGAGTTTTTAATCTATAAATATATCTTTTATCTTTCTTCCTTTTAAATGACAATCTTTTAAGTCTCATGTCTCTGTATATCAAGTCCATTTTTATTTTTCTCCATAATCTATTGTAACAACTCACTATTTAGGGAAGTGTTCATTTCATAACACTCACTAACATTATAATCATTAATATAAAACAATGCTGATATATATTGCCATCTAGCTAAACAAAAGTAGAACTTGAATGCAAATACTTTAAAAAATTTTAAGTATGCTTTGATCTGTAGCAATAATGAGAAAATAATAAGTCTTAGAACAGAAAAATGGCCAAGTTGATCCATGCTAACACAGGAGCAGTGAATATTCCTTGAACTGCGGGAGACCTTAGTAACAAAACAATCTAAATTACTCATTTACCCGACCAGTGTCAGGGAGCTCAGTGGAGCTTTATGCTGACCCGTGTATTCAAACATCATGCACACAGGGCTGTCAACTATAAAGACACCATTCTCCATGACACACAAAAGGGGTTTTGAAAGACATCTCTAAACTATGGAAAGATGAATTACAGTTTCCATGCAGGGTGGGGTGGAGTGGTATTATGGTCTGCCTTGTTGGGTGGCCATCACCTGTTTTATTCAATTATAGATTGTCTTAAAAAATGGCACCAATTCCAGCCTCCTCAATTTGTCCAGGTTCTCTCAGACCTCTGATAATGTTGCATCCTCCAAGCTGAATGTGATCCCTTTTCTATATCCATGGAAGACCAAAAGAACCAAACGCCTGAAAACCGCTTTAATTCCTGAAAGACTTCTTTTCCAACATGGTGGTATTCTTTTATTTCAACACTCCACAATCTTGGGGAACTTCAGGACAATTTTGACTCTATGCAATTTTCACTTCATGTGTTAACTTTAGAACAGATTCTTAGACCGAGAAATGTCTTGGAAGTCTGTCTTGACAGAATGTTATTAGAGATAATCTGTAGCTCCTACAGGAAATGCAGAACTCAGTCTGGAGAGAATCTGTAAGGTGGAAGAGCTGTTTCATGAACAGAACAATGACCTACTTATCACACTGCATTGGCAAGAAGCAAATAGAACTATCCGAGGAAAGAGCATCATGCTCTGTGTTACCTCACCAGCCAGCTTTCTGGAGAGCGGGTCCCTCCCTATGCAGGAAGGATGGCAATAGGTCTTTAAGTTCTCTGCATGCAGAAATGCAACTTCCCATACAGCTCTTACACAATTAGAGAAGTTGTTTGCACCTCCCCTGGGCAACAGTCCCCAGGTCTCCACTGCCCTCCCTGTCTTCCTTCCCAAGGCCACTCTCAGGTTCTCACTGTCTTATGAAAAAATAGAGTAGGAAGGAGGGAGCATGCCAAACACAGCACAATGTGTTGTCTCTCTGTGGTATTCCTGCCCTCTGTCCCTGGCCTGATGAGGATCAGGGTCTGTGTACCTCATACCGCTGCCTCTGCAGGAGTTGGTCCTGCCCAGCTGCCACACAGAGTCTCTGTATCACTATTAGGTTGTTTGCCTATGTTTATCTTCTCCAAAAGTACCTAAATGAGAGCTTCATTCAATTTCATTAAAAAACAGAAAAATAAAACCAAAACAAAACCCAAAAAAACAAACAAACAAAAGAAAACAACAACAACAACAACAACAACAACAAAATCCAAAAGAGAAGCAAACAGCAAAAAACAGCAATGTGGCTATGCATGCTTATCTTTGACAAGTGATCTTGTGGTGCTCAACCCCAAGTGATACAACTTGACACAACTCCTAAACTCAGGGCTCATGGAAAACCATAGAAAAGGCAGCAAATCAATCAATCAATCAATCAATCAATCAATCTTAAGACCTTGGCCAGGACAGCTGCTGACATGAAACACCTGAAAGAGGAGCTGCGACCATGGACTCTTAATAATATGGCTGCCTGAACAAGACTTGCACAATGACACCACCATTGACATGGCAGCATGGGTAGGGAAAATTTCCCAAGTCCCATTGCTGAAGGAAGAGCTACAGATGCTAACGACTGTTATAAGGGAATATCAGCTTTCTCCGGGGATGAACTTCCTGATAGGTTCAGTACCAGATGGTCAGCCCTAAATGCATGTACATATGAGCAACACAGAATAGACTCAGCAGTAATTCTACATCACTAAATATATGTTTACACAATACCAGTAGATATCATATGTTATTATATATACAAACAGACACATATGTAAAAATAATAATTACAGAAGAGGTCTTGAACTTGAGAGAAGTGGAAGGACATAGGAGGAGTTGGACCAGAAAGGTAGGTGTGGAAATGATGTAAATAACTATGTATGGAATTCTCAAAAAAACTTAAAAATATTCTCAAAGAAAAACTGGTGCTAGAGTAGTAATATTTCCTTATCCTTTTGCTATTGAGTTGACATCTATTAAAATCATGAAAGTTATTTGTGGAAAATATCCTTTATATACCTTACTAAGTTATTATGGACAGCTCTCCCAGAAGGCATAAATCCTTGCTTTCTTCAGGCTGAAAGCACTGATACACAATAACATAAAATCCACATGGGTCAAGCAGGGAGATCAAAAAGAAAAACCATTAGTATAGAAGGAAGGGACGAGGGAAAGGAGGAAGGAGAAGCAGCTGCTTACAGGGTGCATGTGCTCTCACATGCAGACACCGGCTTTCCTGTATCTACCCACAGAAAGCATCCGTCATCGTTTCTATTCTGGCAGTGCCTCCTTTTGTTGAACTCCACAGCTTTTTGCTCCAGGGTCATTAATTAAATACAAGAAAATACTTTGTAAAGTATAAAACTTGAACAACATCTAAAACAGCTGTTTTATTGGGGCCCATCTTGTTCTATGTGGCATAGCTCAGCCTTACTGGCTATATGCTCTCAGAGAACTCAGAGATTTGGTTCCTCAATTGCGAATGTGTGGCACCAGGATAATTAATGTGAAAGCATGCTGAATGCTAAGCTTATGCCTTACAAAGGCTATTTCTAGTGTTATCACCACAAAGCTTTTTAAGATGACGTACAAGCTAGGTAATTGTGCACTCTAATTTCCCTGTGCTTGTCACTGGAACCTTTCCCTCTTGCGGTCTTTCCTCATCAGTGTCACTGGCTGATGGAATTTCCAACAGTGCTAAGGAAATCCTACCGTCATTCAGTGTGGTGCCTTTCTGGACATGGCAGCAAGTTATGTTTCTTTACAAATCAAATTTTCAGAGAACTGTTTACTTTGTGTAATATATTGTAATCATGAAATTATTTGAAAACCAAGTATTAACAAAAGAACAACATACACATTCTCTCTCTCTCTCTCTCTCTCTCTCTCTCTCTCTCTCTCTCTCTCATTAGTAAATATAAGATTAAAAACAACATTTTGGACACTTACGACAAACCTGTGCTACATGCTAACACTGGAATGTAAGTGCCTAGGTTCAAATTATGTCCTAGTACTTCATCCTTGTAAAAGTATCTGTGCCTTGGTTTGTTGATCTATGAAATGGGATAATGATTCAGACTCCTCAGGTCTTGGGGGAGGAAGAAATCAGCTTGGTCACCTGTAAAGACTGAGTACTTACTGTGTGCACAATAAGCCCCTCTCACTTCCCACGGCTTTTTATTCTTTCTCTTAACCCTTCTTTTTCTGCTACAATTGTCTACCCAAGATCTCACACCCAGGAAGCTGCAGGACTCACACGCCAAGTGACTAACTGCAGCACACACATGCGGCTACTGAGAAACAGTAACTAAGAGGTCCAAAAACTGCTCACAGAATTCAGAGTTCACCTGGGACACCAAATCCTTTTACAGCATCACCTCTGTCCTGCATCTTCAATTACTTTAATTTATACATTGGGGAAAACATTTGGCTCTTGGATGCATATTTGAAAGCATCAAAAATATTCTGGATATTTAAAAGGTGAATAAAACTGAAACAGTACCTTTCAGTATCAGACAATCAAAAAGCAAGATTTTTAAGCATATTCTTTGTTTATTTTTAACTGTGCACGTTTTACATGTGTACTTTAAAGAAAAACCTCAAGTTAGGAGATTTTTTTTTCCCTTGGAAAATCTAGAAAATGACTCAGCCGAGCAGCATTCATATGACAGGATCTTCAGATAAAATCCTCTCAAGTCACTCTCCAATTTTCTACATCATGACAAATGTTCATCATCAACTGGGAAGTAGATGCACTTTTCCCTTACCACTCAGCTTTACATTGACAATATCAGGCAGCACTTTCGGGAACTGCACACAAATAATGTTTTATAGCAGCAGATGTGTGACATATGAAAAACTTTTAAAACCTTTGCATGAAAATCACATCTGTCAGTCCTCATGATGATTTTAAATGTTCTATGGCTGGCTTCTCTTTCTCTGCCAGAGGAAGCAGCTTGTAGGAAAGCCAACCCAAGAAACAGTGTCTTCTGGATTAGCTACTTAAGCAAATTGTGTAACTGCCATTAAAACCAGAATGTACCCAGCAGACATAATTTCACAGAGAGGAGAGAAAGCCACGTTGGTACAAAAGCCACAGCTGTCTCAGCGCTACAGTTTGTACTTTTTGCATTAATTTTTTCCCTTTCTTTATGAACAGTGACAGTTACATTTCTAGTTAGCAGCTTCAGGACTTTTTAATACCCCAGTAAGTGTGGCACTAGCATGGATATGGTGTCTGTCAGGAAAACCTGGCCTTACTTCTTTTGGCCGGTATTTAGAATAGAGCTCAGTCTATTGGCCTGACTTGCAGATGACATGAGACGAGATGTTAAGGGGCCCACAGTACTTAAAATACAGTTTTATGTGCTGCAAACAAGTGCCCCACACTCCCTGACCTGGCCCCACAATATGAAGGACTTTGTCTTCTATTTCAGGTCTTGTTCTCAGTTCCCATGGTGCTTGGGAACCCTCTTCACAGTACTAAGCATGGGCCTGGTGACTCTTAATGCTTGTGTCAGGGGCTCATTTCACATGGCTAGGTAGGCACCATGGCCTTCTAGCCTTGAGCATCTTGCTGTGCAACCATTCTAGATGTAGAGGGACGTCATCATGTTCTTGTAGCAGTCCTCATGTTCCTACTGTTGAGACTCAAAGTCTTGCCTAGAACATTATGGATTTGTACATGTGAAATTTATGAGAGGCATTATTCTCCAGAAGTCTAAGCTTTACAGCCAAACGGCCTCTGCCCACATTTTAGCCCCAGGTTCAGTAGTGTGTGGTCCCTAGGGAGTAAGTCAGCTTCCTCTGAAAGGGTTTCCTCAACTGTAAACGGGAGGCCATTTGCTTTGTCATCACTGCAGAGAATAGTAAATGTGGTAGAGGAACCCAGTTCATGGCACACACTGTGCATGGAACACATGGTAACTATTTTGATGGGATGATAATGATAATTAGAAAGAGCATTTTTTTTTCCTCCTGGCTGTTGGATATAGTATACCCATAATTTTAAAAAAATGAATGTACCCAGAACAAAATTATAACATACTGGGTAAATTATGGTGGCCAAAACCTGTATAGTCAAGGCTTTGTAGCATCCTAGCTTTCCAAACATACTTTGCTATTGATTGCTGGAATTCCTTTGTGCTTGGCTGCATTGTTTGGCAGGAAAATGTGTGTAAATGCAGCTGGGCTACATGCACAGCATGTGTTTTAACCTGCCATTCCTGGCCAAGGGTGGAGTCCACTCTACAGCTACTACCCTGAGCTGTTGGTCTAGAAGTCTCTGACTGCTCAGGTGTCCATCCCTCTAGAGTCTACAAATGCAGGTTGTATTTTTTAACTTAATCAACTGGACAAGACAGATGCTCTTTGTCATTTTGTAACCAGTAATTATAACTGCATAAATGGATGTATGACTAGTCATAAAAGGTGGGAACCCTACAAAGAATCCACTGCCCACTGCCACCACTGTCATAAACAGCATTAGTGAGCCCATATTTTCTTGGGCATGGATTTACAAAGATTTATAAAAATAACCTTGTTTTGTTAATTTTATTTTTGAATTATAACTTAATTATGATATTTCTCTCTTTCCTTGCCTCCCCTCAAAGCCCCTCTTATGCCCCTCTCCACTCTTCTTCAAATCTGTGGCCCCTACGTCACTTATTGTTACTGCATGCATATATGTCCATTCCTAAATAAAACCAGCTCAGTCTATATATTACCCCTTGTATGGATATTTTCAGGCTGACTATTTGATAACCTTGCTTTATTTATTTATTTATTTATTTGGTTTTTTGAAACAGGGTTTCTCTGTGTAGGTTTGTGCCTTTCCTGGAACTCACTGGGTCACCCAGGCTGGCCTCGAACTCACAGAGATCTGCCTGTCTCTGCCTTCCGAGTACTGGGATTAAAGGTGTGCGCCACCAGCGCCTGGCCAATAACCTTGCTTTTTACAAATTAACTAAATCAACAATTTTAAATACAATTTCTTAAGATGCTTACATTAATGTTATCACTATAATTATGAGTGGTATATTAATTTAAGGAGTGTGTGTGTGGTGTGAACTGGATCTAGAATCTTGAACATGATTGGCAAACACTCTACCACTGGGTAGAATCTCAAAATTGTATTTTGTATTATTTATATCTACACTAGAAAAGTTGATAAGTTAATTTAGACTAGAAATGTATTACTTTAATGTATAAAATATTACAAGAAGATACATGACTCCTCCCTCACCCCAGTAACCACAGTATATGGATCTAAAGTTCCACATGGCCTCTGTTTGTGTATCTGTTTGATAAGTTTCATGAGCAGGACTACTTTCAGAGCAAATATACACCTGTGCCAATGGCAGCATAGTGGAGATGATACACAGTTGAAAAAAATCATGTAAATAGATATACTCTAATGAAAATATATGACAAATTCTGTGTTTTGATGGAAGACATTTCTTACTTTAGGCAACACACACACACACACACACTCACTCACTCTCTCTCTTTCTCTCATATAAATGTGATATATATGATAACATACATAGAATAACTTGAGGTATTTAAAATATGTTGATGAGTATTTCAGAAAATATTTTTCTGAAAAATATTTGATTAATTTCTGACTTAATGTTAGCAGCATATTCGGACTACCTGCTTACTTGTCCCAGTTCTCTGCTTGGCCTGACATGCTCTCACATCTAGTAACTAGTATCGGTACACTCTCTGGAGTTCTGTAGTAACAAGGCTACACAAAACAGCACAGCTCAATCTACTAGAGGGAAGTTCAACTACTTTGATTCACTATGACCTGTATATGTGACCTTACAATCAATTGAAACCTAGAATTTTCAGACTTATTTTTCTGACCTAAGTGAACAAACATGATTGAACTCTGAATAGGTTTTTAACCATGGCTGTGATAAATGGAAAATAGAAGAGCATAACTTAATTAAAAACAAATAAAAAGCAATTCAAAGTAAAAAGTTAACCAAGAGTTTTTTGGTTTTTTTCGGGGGAGAAGGGGGGAAGACATAGTCTGTATCCATGTCAATGGCTGACTCTTAGAGTCTACTTTCTACAGGCCATTACATTAAGATCAGGTAGGTAGAAACACCTTTCTGATGTGTGGATGCTTATCATCTTCCTGATAAGTGATTAGGGCAGAGGGAAGGGGCATAAGTTAAATGCTGTCTGCATATTGGAAATTAGTTTCAAAGCACATGAAGACAGACATGAAGAAATAATCTAAAGAGTTAGAAGAAGGCAGGGATCAGCAAACTAAGACTTAGACACTGGACCTTGCCTGCATTCTCCTCTTTGTAAACAATACTTTGTTGTAGAGCCCCTCCCACGTGAAAGTGATGCCAGTGTTTGCCTGTATACTAGAAAAACGAGGCCATGTGAATTCCCAAAAATTTGTTACCTGGATCTTTATGGAGTTTGCCAACACTGGGACTAAGGAGAGGATCATTGTTCATTGATTCCACAAGACCATGTATTAAAAAAGAGATTTGGCATGTCACACATCTCAGTCCTCTGTCATCATATGGAAGCACTTTGGACTTCAGGTGCCACACACTAAGGCATTCTGTGGCCTGATTAAGTGAATTAAGACAATTTGGAAAGGTTGAGTATGGAAGTCAGTGGTAGAGTACTTTCCTAGATGTGAAAATCCATAGGTTTGATCTTAGCATGGCAAAGAAATACAGACAAGCATTCGAGCTAGAATGTAGTATACTTAGCATACTGTTAAATTTATTCAGGATAAGGTTTACCACTATTAAAATTAATTGGCTATCAGCTTAATAGGACTCAAAGTCCATGCAAGTATTTACAAATTATATTCTCCCTCTCCCTTTCAGCCTCTCTCTCGTCTTTGCAATCAGGAATAACTATGTATTTATCTAATTTTTTTTTTTTTTTTTTGGTTTTTTTGGAGACAGGGTTTCTCTGTGTAGTTTTGCGCCTTTCCTGGAACTCACTCTGTAGCCCAGGCTGGCCTTGAACTCCCAGAGATCCACCTGCCTCTGCCTCCCGAGTGCTGGGATTAAGGGCATGTGCCACCACTGCCCGGCTATCTTACTTTTTATAGCTATTGAGTGTCCACACATTAGAAGGTAAACACTATGTTAGAAATTACTTATAGTAAGTGTGCTGAATTCACCTTGGCTGTGAATATGGAAATGGTGAACTGTGGAGCCAAAGTTGGGGCTTCTCCAGATGTTCCAACATGGGGGTGGGGTCAAAGTAATTGAGACGAGTGCCCATGCAGGTTAGGCTTGGGACAGTGGGGCTCACAAGTCTCGCTCATCTGTACATCTGCAGCACAAAGAAGGGCTTGACACCTAGCAAAAGCCAATGACTATGTGAATGCTACCACAACACACTTCAGTAGGAAAGCCATTAATATGTGGCCCTTAACTGTCCCGATTATTACTGTACATGGGTTATGATGAGAAGAAAAAGTTCAATGTTGATAAACACTGTGAAAGTCTTTGGTTTTGCAAGCACTGGATTCCTTGGGTAGTACTGTATGTAGGCTTTCTGATTTGCCCAAATAACATTAGGAGTACCACATGATAGATAAGAGTTAGACATTTTCTATCAGAAGAGAGTGTAATGGAAAGTAAATGACGTACTTAATTTTAGAAAATTATGAATATTTCATTTTCTTAAGAAAAATGATGTGTATAGTAAGTTAATCATTAGTAGATGCTCTAGTCTGAGTTAAACAATATATAGATGGAGAAAGTTCATACTATGATCAGATGTGTCAATGTGATGCAGCAACCAATATGTAACATAAAAGTGCAGTGTACTGAAAGAACACTGCAGATACACTGTGGGGTCCTACAAACGAGAAAGCACCAACATGTTATCTTTTCCTTCAGTGGGGAGGCATGCCTGCTGATTCAGTTCATTGAATTTGAAATCTGGTGTAATAGAACATCTCTTTGCACAAGCAGCCAGCTCCCAATGTTTTGATTTCAAAATGAAAGGCATTCATTACAATATCTTTAATCACTGTTCATTCGGAGGACAGTGTGGGACAGTTTTCCAACTGATGATGCAGAATCAAAGAAAAGGAATGACCAGGCAGCTGCAGAACTGAGACCAGCTAGCCATGCCACCTGAGACACTCCCGAGCGGGAAGAGAATTGAAGGGGCTGTTAGCCACGTGTGCTCAAAAATGAAATGTTAACACAATTTCACAACATAGTATAACAAGTTAATATCACGCTCAGAGACTTACTCAACATAGTAAGTGCCATATATGGGATCATCGATTTTTTCCCAGCCATATGGAAGCTCTGAAAAATAAAAAGTTATTTCTTTCAGTAAATAAAGAATATATATCACAATTTTCTAATAAAAAGTAATGTAATTTAATTGTTCATAGATTAAAGAAACGGTCTTCCAAGGAGAATGAAATGAATAAAACCATCTGGGTTTGCCCAAATTTCAAACACACTGTTATTGCTATAAATAGCACTGACTTGAAAACTGGTAGTTAAAACCAAATCTCCCTTCCCTACAGATTTCCTGCTGGGCTTGGCTGTTTGTTCCTGCCAAGCAGTAGGCTAGCACCTCATCATGTTACCACCACTCAGCATTACAGAAGGCAAACCACTTTCCTCAGAGTACATGCCGTTCTCTTATTGATTTGTGTTGTGAAAGGATCATTTTGGGATAAACACCATATTTTCAGAATATATTTCCGAGGAAACATTGTTTGTGCTGACTGAAACAAAGATGTCCCCATTTTCAATTGATTGAGGTAGTTAGCAGCGTGTTGTGACTTTCCCACCACATGGATAAGAATTTGGATACCGCTAAGATGCTTGCTGGATATAGTTTATTTAAAAAAAAAAAGTCTAAAATTTCCAATGTACTTTTCTTGAGAATATTTCTAATTCTCTAAGCTTAATTTTAGTACATTCACACTGAGAATATTGATTACTATAATTCTTGCTATTGGCAAAAGCATGCTGTTTAGAACAAAGGCTTTACTATCTAACACTACTGTCCACATACACTGAGACTTCATAATATAGTCTGACAAATATAAATAACATTTAATTTTCCTTGCTAAATATTAATTCTTTGTTCATAGCAATATATGTTACTCCAACAATAGCATTGTTAAATGTCTTTTACCATACTATAGGCATGCAAATACATAAATTAGCTTTCAAGTTAAATAACTTGAAATGATGGGATTATATTTTAATTTCAAAAAATAAAATAAATATAAAAGATCACAATTCTTTAACCTAATCTTTAATGCACCATTTGTGTAGGACATACTACAAAGTAAACCTTTTATTATTTTTTTCTATTGAATATATTAGAAATGGTAAATTCTTAGAGGCAGAATTTTGAATTAAATTTTGTGATCTTTCGTGTTTATTTTATGCTTTGCATTAAAATATAATCCCATCATTTCAAGTTATATAACTTGAAACCTAATTATGTATTTATATGCCTATCATATGTTAAGAGACATTTAGCAGTGCTATTGTTGGAGTAATATATATTGCTATGAACAAAGCAAAGTTACTGGAAAAAATATAATTATCAGCAATTTTGCCCTACAGAAACAACCACTGTGAATATTTTGTATTTTGGTGAGTATATTTCAAATTGCTTTCTATGTTTATGGACTAATTTTTATTCAAGTGTATATTATTATATAGCTTGTTATTTTACTTGACAAAGTATCAATGGTATGAACATTACTGCATGATACCACTTTAAATATCTCAAAATAGTAGTCTGGTCATGGCTTGGGTCTGTAGAAGTTCACAGTCTTCTACTATTAATTATAGTGAACTTTCTATAATATGAGCCATCTGTGTAGGACATACTACAAAGTAAACCTTTTATTATTTTTCTATTGAATATGTTAGTAATGGTAATTCTTGGAGGTAGAATTTTGGATTAAAGAATTGTGATCTTTATTTTAATTTTTGAAATTAAAATATAATCCCATCATTTCTGTTATCCTCTCATCCCTCTCACCCACCTTGCTCTCTCAAATTCATTGCCTCTGGCCCCTATTTTTAAGCTGTTGTTACTTATGCAACTCCTGCACCTGAGGCTCAGAGAATATTGTAGAAAACAGGGCAGAAAAATTGTAGGAGCCAGAGGACTAGAAAGACTGCTGTAAAATATTATGTTTCCTAGAGATATCAGGTGAGCCACACTTGTGAAGTTTCAACAACATGACTGCCTAAACAAGATATGAACAAGAACGACACCAAAAGACATGCTCTCGTGGCTCACCAGCCCTAGACAATGAGCTGCTGGAAACTAGGGAACGCAGAAAGCAGGAGAAATAGTCTTTCCAGGGAAAAGTCCTCAAAATGGTTATCCAAAACCATCTGGTCAGCACTTTTTTGGTTTTTGACAAATGTTGCTATCCTGCCATTCTCCCATGTATAGAAGCACACATTTATAGTCTCACTGGGAACATACAAATGATGATTGTACCATTAAATTAATTATAAATTCATGATTCCTCACTCCAAACTTTTGGGGACATATAGATTTGAGAATTCAGACTTTTTCTGAGTTTAGAAAGCTGACATGATGCAATTACTCTGTTCTGTTTTATAACATTTCAAGTAGAGTTCGAGAAGCACTTTTAAAGCCAATGCATGAGGATTCTGAAAGGATGAATGGCGCTGGTTGGTCGCAGGAAGAGTCAGAACCCAATATTAGGTTTTAGAGCTTTAATGGAGGCATGGGGGCAGGAGGAGCCAGGCCTGGTGGAGGGAACAGAGCAGGGACAGAGAAAGGAAACACAGGAAGGGAAGCGCAGAGAGAGAGAGCGTGGGGTGCATGTCTGGCTTTAAGGGTGGGACACAGTTGCTCGTTGATGATGTAAGGTGCCAGACAAGACCCCAAGCTGCGCATGTGCAGAATTCTAACAGATTCTATAGCCAAATGTAATCCATATGTAAAGGGAAGATATGGAATTAACTATACAGATGTTTTTCATCAAATATCCAAACCTAATGGATATTAAAGCTTTGGCTATTAAAATTTCTTCACTTGACAATACCTAACAAGTGCCTTTTATTTATACAGAATTTTATTTTATCATGAATTCTTAAATATGAAGCAAGTAAGCAAATCAACATCTTAGGAAGAGCAAAACAGATTCCTCCTAAATTCTGAGAAGAATTCCAAGTGGCAAGAGAGAACATATATAGTAAACTGTCCCCAAGACCTTTTCCATTGTAAATCTGACAGAGATAAACAATGACCTTTACTACTATAGACATTAGTTGGAACTAGTAACTTACCTGCAAAAGAGCCAAAGATAAGAAATGAGCTAGGATGCTTATGAACAATCACAATATTCACATGTACAAATAAGCAAAATTAAGATTACAGACTAAAGAGCATATCTAGAGATAGAAAGTTAAGATTTAGCTTTCATTGTGAAAAAAAAAAAAAAAACCAAGTTATTTAAAGTTGAATTGGATTTTAAAAACTATGTATCCCCAACTGAAGTAGAAGGATATATACAGGATAGAACTCGTTGCATGGGCATTTGTGTTACTTATGGTCTCAATGCATGAATCCACATTTCTTACAAGCTTAATACCCTGAAAGGCATATCACAGCAGGTAGAAGTATTTCATGATTAAACTTTTAAGGGATCTTTCATCTCATAGACTTTCCCTTCACTTATTTCTTCTGTTATAAACACTTATATGTTAAATTCATCTGTCAGTGATTTTTACTTGCATTTTGGGATGGAGGGCTACAGTATAATCAATTCTCTATTATAAAGACCCAGCAGTCATTTTAAATATTCTCAGAGTTGACAGATATATAACAACACACACACACACACACACACACACACACACACACACACGCATATATAAATATAAAACAATCACAAATATATTCATTGTTTCACTTGTGAAGATGGTAGATAGGTATAAAAAATCCACAACCAATGCGCTAAAAGATAAGTGTATGGGTATACAAATGTATGGATGTGTTTGTGTGTGTGTGTGATGCATATATATGTCACTGTACATGCAGATATATTTGTTTATATTTACCTAAGTGAGATTAGTATGAAAAGGAAAAATTTAAATTTATTTTGCTGATATGTGAAAACAGAAATTTATACATATTTTAGTAGAGTGTTGTGATGTTTTAATACCTGCACTTTTGTATAATGTTTCAGATTAAGCATATCTACATCTCCAAATATTTATCATTTATTATGGTGGAAATGTTCAAAATCTTTGCGTTTTAAGAAATCCTTGGTTAAGGATTGTCAACTGTGGTCTCCCTATTATGGAACAGTACAACAGAAATTTTGTGTTTTTCAAAAGGCAACATGGTTGTCTTTGACAGAGTTTTGTTTTTGAAAGAGCAAGAATGATCTGAGCTAGGATGCTAATGAACAATCACAATATTCACATGTACAAATAAGCAAAATTAAGATTACAGACTAAAGAGCATATCTATATGATAGAAAGTTAAGAATTACCTTTCATTGTAAAAAAAAAAAACAAGTTATTTAAAGTTGAATAGGTTTTTAAAAACTAATTATGTCTCCCCAAATTAAGCTAACAAATCAGAAAAGGAATTTCTGATATGGTACTATTTACCCAACTAGGAAAACATGTGCCCTGGAGCTCTTGGGCTCTGAACCTTTTAGAACACTGTATTCAACAGCACCTGACAAATCTGGAGATGATTAAGGTCACATTGACAAAATAGAATAGACTACATAAAGCAGAAAAATAAACACTTGAGGTCAGCAAGGTTAATGCAGAATTAAGAACTGTTTTAATTGAGATTTTCTTCAGGCCATGGAATCATGATGCAAAGTTGGTTAAATTTTGAACCCTGCAAAATTTGTATGTATGTACAAGTCAATCTATAGTAAACAACTTTTTGTAATGAGAACAGAATTGTAAGATTAAATGGGCATCCATTCATGCATGGGTGCTGCCAATCACCTTTTCTTTTCTTCCTTTTTTTGTAACTTAAAAAGTCATTTTATTGCATTTGGAGAGTCTCCCCACTCTTACCAATAGATATTTTATTAATTTATATTTAATTTTTTTATACAATGTTTTGATCATAATTTTCCTCAACTCCTTACAGATTTTCCCCACCTCCCTATACATTCAACTTCATGTTCTCTTTCTTTCCCTCCCTCAATCCCTTCTCTCTCTCTCTCTCTCTCTCTCTCTCTCTCTCTCTCTCACCAAATTGCACTTTTCCACTATTTTTTAAAATGTTTTAGGCCCAATTTAATTATAGAAAATAGAAACATTTACTCTAGAGCATAAAAAGACAGCTTTTGGGTTACAAAAGGAATATTTATAGACAGTTCAAAGATGACCTACCTTACGGAAATGAGACACACATGTTAGAGAGCTGTGTAGAACATATTTCAGGGTTGCTTTGATCCTCTTTGTCTGACTTGTGCCATGTTCCTTTGAGCTGCATTCTACAAGCACCTGTGTGTCCCTTTGGCTCAACTGCATCCAATCTGCATATAACCTCATCTTCTCAGGTCTGACTGGTTTCTGCTTGCTCATCTTGAGTTATTTCTGAGGTTGATTGCCACCTACCTAGCTCCTGGTGGCTTTGGGCCTCTAGTATGGCTATTGCCATTTTGGTCTCTTTCTGTGTTCCATGTTCCTAAAGAAGTTATTCATCTAGTTGATTTTGTTCAAAATAGATTCAAAGTATTTGGTCAGACTTTTCAGTCAATATTTTGATACCATACACCAAGGAGGACATAATTTTACCTCTCTAATTTTTTTCCAAACTGAATAACTTCATTTTGATCATAAGAAGAAAACATGTAATAGCAAATAGAGGGATACTCTACAAAGCAACAGTGCAGAACTGTTCAAAAGTGTGTGGGTCATCTAAAAGAAAGATCGACTGGGACACTGTTCAGAGTGGAAGACCACAAGGACACAATTCACAATTAATAAATAAATCTTGTCATATGGATTGGATCTTGGACTAGAAAAAAGGACAACAGACAGATTCAAATGAAGATTTTAGATTAATCTAATAGTCTTGCCTGTTACTTTATGATTTCAGTATATATCATTCAGTATAGATGATTCTGCATTTATAAAGATGGCATTAGGGGAAGGTCAGAAGAAACTTTACTCCATTTTCAACCTAATTTTAAAAAATTATCATTTGTTATCATTGTAGCATTTCTAAGAAAAATTTGTTCCTGTTGATTCTCATTCCTCATCACTCTGACCCTTGACCCTGCTCTCCCCAGTTTTCTTTCTGTTTTCATATCAAATGTGTTCTTTTTATCTTTTTTGAAATCCAAGGTAGTGACCAATGGGAAATATCAGAAAAAGATATTTAATTTCTTCTCACTATTGATTATATGACATCTACTTAGCAATGTGCTATAAGATGCTTAAATCATGAGATATATTTGGATAACATCAGATTTTCTCCAGTACTTGGAGTTAAATCTAGGGCCTCACATATGTTAGGTAGGATGTCTACTACTCAACCCATAGGTCCAGCCCTAGCATTCGATTTTTAAATAAAATGAGGCCGTGGGTTGTTTAAATTTATGTTCTTTTCATATATTGTGCTTTTCACACAATAATTTGAAGAATGTGAATTAATTTTGCGACTTCATCTTTTAAAAATTCTATTGTCCCATGTTCTTCTTTACTAGATACATACTAAATACAACATCCTTGTGTTACTTTTGCTGCCTTGTAGAAGACACAGGCTTAAAAGCAGGAGTGCAAAATCTAGACTGATGGTTGAGCCTTCCCTGTGAGGCAGATGTGGTATGGGTGGGTTATGATAATTCATACAAGGGTGTGTGGAGGTCCACTATGGTGGGCAGCCTAACATCCCCTCCACAGCCAAGAAGGCAGGCAAGCTGGAAATGAGATACTGGAGACTAGAATAGGGATCAGAATGAAGGATATCTCCTTCAACCTTATATTGTTTTAATTGATTTAATTTCTTTTTCTTACTATTGTTTTTCAAATTGAAGCTCTTGTCAGGTTGAATTTTAGAGGTAAAATATTATAAAAGAAAGAAGAAATTGGGATTCTTTGGGTTGAATAATATGACATAGGCAATGCTTCTATTAAAAGACTTAACCTTTGATATTTTATATTTTTGAGTATACAAATTAGAAAATATAATGACACTTTCCTGGAAAACTCATATAGAAGTAATAGCTAGAAGTTTTAGAAATTTTCACTGTGAATTTTAAAAATGAATTATTCATCATTTGAAAATTTATAGATGTATAAAAAAATTTGATCAAATCTATCACTGACCCCTTCCTTTTCACCCCTTCCCTTTTCTTTCCCAACCACATGTGCTCGGTTTCATTGTTTCAACCCAGTGAGTCAAATTAGTGCTGTCAGTATGTGCGTGGGTGTAGAGCCATCCCCTGTCACATGAGCCACCTGCCAGAGGCCACATCCCTGAAGGAAATAAGCTTTCTCTTCCCCAGTAGCCACTAACTGAATTTTCATAGAAATATATTTGCCCGGGGCTGGTGGGATAGCAAAGTGGGTAAGAGCACTTGCTGCTTAAGTATTACGATCTGAGTTCAAATCCCCATCATCCATTTTCTTTTTTTTAACAGAATTTATATACTAATGATAAGCTAACCATGGACTCTTTTCCCCAACATAGAAATTGCAAGAAAAAGTAACTTTTAGACCTCTATTCCATTCAACCTGGAAAACAAACAACTTAGTTGAAACTAAAGATCCTAACAGCAAAAATAGTGAATATTGTCCCTTTATGTTCTGTTCTGTTGCCCTATACTCTGATATTCCTGTATAGAGGAGCAGCAGCATGGGCACTACTATGGGAAAACATGCTGGCTGAGATCATCCTCAGGAGCTGTGGTGTAGTACAGGGACTATTTTAAAGTTAATAAAGAATAGCTACCTGGTGTTTTATAGTGGTAATATTTAATTTGTGTTATCACATAGATTTAATATGAGTATTTAATTACTATAGTATACTAGTGAACTTTAAAAATACTGACTACAGTTGACTACGGGTTTGTTGTTGATAACATATTCACGCAGGAAGTTCTAAATAACAATACTTTGCTTAGACATGGACTACATGTGTGTGATGGTGACTCCATAGGATTACATCACTGAATTGTGGGGTACTCCTTTTTGCTTTTGTTAGTATACCCTGTGATGGGTATAATGATGAAGCTCCTTAGAAGCTCACCTACCAGAGTAAACTCTACTATTAAGTGACATTTGACTATAAATTAGTTTCTTAGCATATTTTACCAAATTGGAACAGATATGTGTATGATTTCCTTGGCAGGTATTAGTGTATTAGCAATGATGTATGCAGTAATATTTTGGGTACTTATTCTTATCTAGATGGCAAAAAAAAAAAAGCTGTCAAGTAGAGCTGTGCAATTCTGTGAAGCTAACAAGTATGACAGGCCTCCCTGAGATGGTGACAATAAATGGCAGCAGGAAAGTGTAGTACAAAAAAGATTCTGTCTGGTAAAGATTTAGATGTGGCCATATCTGGCTTAAGCTTGCAAGCTTCAACGTGTAGAAAGTCTAGTTTAGAAAGCTGAGGAGTGGGGAAACTAGGTGGTATCAGTCTTTTGTGCTTAAAGCATTGGAGAATGTTTTTGGATGTAAAGAAAGGTTTGGAAAGTAGCTATGTGCTCAGGATTTGGAACACACATTTCTACTCTCTTCTTATTTCCTTTAAATCTATATTAATTCAACCTTCTCTCATTTGTCAGTGTAATTCACTTAAAAAAGCTTCCTGAAACATTCCTGGTTTCTGCACTGCAAAGCCTGACATCTGATTTGAACTGTAACTGTCTAAAAAGAGTAACACAGCTTTTAATATCCACATGGCCACATAATTAGGAGAAATAAACTACTATAAGTGTTACAAGTCACGTTAGAATAGGAACATAAATGCCTCACTAAAGCCTCTTGGTGTCAGAACAGGGAGTGTACTAGAAAGAGGCACCATGCCAGTAGCTTGGTGTGGACTGGAATGAGAAGACAGAGAACATCAGCTACAAGAGATAAGTTCCTTCCTCGTGTGGGGGAAACACAACTGACAGATTTGGTAGGTCAAGCCTTAGCTTCCAAAGACCTGAAAGAAATGGATTTGGAAGTCCATGGAATCAGTAGTGGAATTATTGGAAGGTAGTGATGGCTTTGGGGACTTAGGATGGGACATGACCACATGACCGCATGAACTGTCTACGGAAATGAAAGGTCACCATAAGGTCAAGAGAACCTACTATGAAAACTTCTCTTCACTAAAGGAAAAGAAGAACTACTCCTGAGCAAATATGTAATCCATCTGCTAGTCTAGGAATAAAAGGCATTTGAAAAAAACCCTAGAAAATAGCAGATAATATTCACAGAAAGTTTCCATAAAGGATGAGAAATGAGAGTCAAAAAAAAAAAAAAAAAAACAACCAATGAGACTTTGTTACTCGCCTTCACATGAAGAAAAAAACAAAAGTCTAAATTGCAATAGGACCTTAAAGTGTTTTGAACCAAGCACTTAACAATACAATTAAAAGATTTTGAAACAGATGTTTAATCACTCTGAGCATAGCTAGGCAAAGGAATTGTTGATAGTGAAGAAAAATTTGTCCGAATGTTATTTTTGATGTTTTAGTTGTAAACCTAGCCTCTATCAGCTAAGATATCTTTCTAGCTCTAAAATGTTATTTGAAAAAGGTCTCTGAAATAAAGGGTAAGTTACAAAGTGCCTAAGTAGAATAGATTCAACTGAAATAAAATGAAGACCACTGAGAAAAAACACGCAAAGTCAAGAGAACACAAATCACGAAAGAAATAAAAAGGTGAAAAGAATTGGTAAAATGTCAATATAGAAGACAAGCAAAGGTAATCAAGTATGGGAAATGGAGACACAGGCAGAAGAAAAAACCAGGATATTTAAAACTGATCTAATAAATCAAAAAGTCTCCCCTGTTCTTACCCATCTCTCTTCTCTGTCTCTCTCAGCTTTATAATTTATTGTTTTCAAGATTCAAGGCTCCCAGCACCTACTTAATTGAAAGAATCTACTT
The DNA here is from genome assembly GCF_903995425.1 of Onychomys torridus. NCBI lineage: Eukaryota > Metazoa > Chordata > Mammalia > Rodentia > Cricetidae > Onychomys > Onychomys torridus. The sequence continues at coordinate 78,998,196 of NC_050445.1, read as the reverse complement.
AAATAAACATGATGTGAAGGAAGGACTAACAGCAACCATCCAGTGCATTGATTGTAGATCTAACCTTACAACAATTGTAAGAACAAGAATAGAAAAAGTGTGTGTGTGTGTGTGTGTGTGTGTGTGTGTGTGTGTGTGTATGTGTAATGGTATATGTTTAGACAACACAACACAGAGCTAATATAACTAAAACAGAGAAGTGAGAAAGAAAGTTGACTGGCCAATGCCTTCACTGATTCATGCTTCAGCAACAGGTGAGAGTCTTAGCATATCAAAACAGTTGATATCTGATTGAATAAGGGCTTATAAAAATATCAAAAGGAGAGAAAAAACAAACAAATTGCATAGAGAAATAATCAGTTTAACATAATATGATTCACAATCATAAAATATAATAGACTTGAAACTAATAGGAATAGGTGCAATTTACCTTTCTTATTACAATTTTCTACTTGACTCATAAAGAAAAAGTGACTTCATGTGGGCTGGGTGGTGGTGGCACAGACTTTTAATCCCAGCACTTGGGAGGCAGAGCCAGGCGGATCTCTGTGAGTTCAAGGCCAGCCTGGTCTACAGAGCGAGATCCAGGAAAGGCACCAAAGCTACACAGAGAAACCCTGTCGCACCCCCACCCCAAAAATAAAGTGACTTCATGCTATAAAAATGATGCACATTTAAATGAAAGGATTTTAAAAAAGGTAATAATGAAGGGTTGGGTAAAGATATATCAGACAAATAAAAAACCAACAAAAAACCAAAACAGACTAAATAAACAAATTATGAATGTTGAAAGATCCCTATCTTATAACAAAAGGGTCTCATTTCATGTGTAAACAAGTTATCAATATCTATATGTTCAAAACTCAGCAAAGGGACTATCATCAACCAGGGCCTGCCATGGTAATGGTGAGACATGCACCTCTAAAAAGCTGCTTTCTTTCAGGCAAACACAGATCAAATTGACAAAATTACACATATAGAAGAACTCAACTAATCATTGTAAGATGTACGGCAGATTTGGGGGGCTCTGAGTGTGTTCCTTCCTTGCTCCCATCTATCCATATCTAAAATGCTCCAAAAATACAGAATATATATTCTCCTCAAACATACATGGAATATTCTTCAAATTTCCCTTCAGATTATATTTCAATAAGTCTTTAATGATACAAAGAAGAAATAATGCAATCAACACTTTCTTTCTGTAACACCATAAGAACTAGATACTGATATCAAAATCATAATAAAAGGAACTTTAAACAAACAAACAAAAACCTCTTGCAACCCAGAGGAAAGGTAAGATGAAGCTGAAGATTTTCTACAAGTACTGGGAGTAGAAACAGTAAATGTAAACAGTTACAATGACGTGTGTAACAAGAGGAGATTTTACAGCATCTACAGAAAGCAGAATAATGAGAGCCAATGCATATATATCATTGGAGCTGGAGACACGGCTCAGTGGTTACCAGCAGCTGTTGCTCTTCCAGAGGACCTGGGTTCAATTTGTAGCACCCATATAGTGCCTGACCACCATCCTTACTCCAGTTTAAGAGACCTGGTGCTCTCTTGTGGCCTTTGTGGGTACCAGGCATGTACATAGTGCACACATACATGCACACAAGCAAAACATTTAAACACATAGAATAAAAACAAGTAAATCTTAAAGAAATCATCAACTCATCATCCTCTGTAGAAATGCCCTTGTGAAGTTTGTCCTGCCTGTTGAACTGTGTGTAGCTCAGGATGTTGTGTGTTCTCAGCACAAATGTGAAACAATGTATTTGCTCACTGGCTAGATTGAACTATATCATGTTGTATATATATTCTTCAAGCATATGTTCTACCTGGGAAATGCATGTGTTACCAGTCAAATTTTTAAGAGCTACAAAATGTATAGCAATGGGGCCCTGTAAGTTACACATGTATAAACACATGCATATGAAAGAGGGGGGAGAATACACAAATGATAGAGGCAAAATTTATGTTGTGGGAAATAGAAAAAGTCATACTAATAAAAATACTATTTCTTTTTTTAAGTATCAGCAAAATAACACAAGCAAACTAGCTGAAGGTCACAGAGAACTGTCACACACAGGGAAGTGAGAGTGACAGGAGCCAAGCAGTCACAAATAGTACGAGAACAGAGGCAACAACCAAAGAATAATCTTCGTACATTTATGTTACCAAAATTTAACATGTGAATGAAATGGACAGCGTCTTAGAAAACTAGCTCCAACAAAAATAGAAAGCTTCAATGGATGAATTTTCAGTCAGTTTATCATATTAAACTCCAAACTCTGAGTACTAGGGATAACTTCCTTTATAACCTGGGTATGAAGAAGAACTTTTTTACTATGATTCAAACTTGAAAAATTTGACTACATGAAAGCAAAAAAGTAGTCAAAGAAATAAATGGTAAACTGGAAGAAAAGCTCAAACTTAGTTTATCCTACTCTGTAACACAAATTCTAATAAGTCTTATAAGTCCTATAATAAAAAACAGAGGTGGATATTGGGGTAAATGCTGAAAGATCAGAGAGACTAGGGAACAAGCCACAGCCATCATCTTTTACCTCACCAACCCCTCAGCCTGAAAAACCCTTTAGTTCCTGTCTCCTCGCACCTTACAGCCCTGTCTCCGTCCAGCCATCACTTCCTGGGATTAAGCATGTGTGCTTCCCAAGCAAAAGCATGAGATCTCAAGTGCTGGGCTCAAAGGTGTCAGACTCCTAATTATTGGGATTAAAGGTGTGTGCCACCACTGCCTGGCTCTGTTTTTCTCCTGGACTGAGTCAATCTCATGTAATCCAGGGTGGCTTTGAACTCACAGAGATCCAGACTGACCTCTGCCTCCCGAGTGCTAAAATTAAAGGTGTATGCCACCACTGCCTGGCCTCTATATTTAATCTAGTGGCTTGTTCTGTTCTCTGATTTTCATGTAAATTTTATTAGGGTACACAATATATTACCACATACTCTACTCATATGCCATTGAACATTGCCACATGAGATGTGTGTATGTGTCTTCCCCCTTCCCCCGATATACACACTGGAAAAGCAGAGAATTCTGCAGCAGTGGCCACTGGCTAGTTAGCCCCTAATTCAGTTCTATACCCCAGAAGTTAACATCTTGCCTGGGAACTTGAGGGCTCAGCCATTAAGCCCTCCTCTTGCCTCAGATGTCAGATGAGAGCTCCGGGTTATTTTACCTCTGCTTTTCACCCACATACATGAACTGGGGTTCAAAAGACCTCTCCCCTTGCATGATAATTGGCTAAGGACCCAGGGAAAGACATTTGCTGGTTTATTATGAAAGGCATTACAGTGCTGGTGAGGGAAAGCTCAGTTGTACACCTATTCTATAAGGACATTACAGGAGATGGAGAGGGTGACACCTGTGAGGCCTTCTTGCACTCTGAGGACAAGTTGTCCCACAAGAATTGCTATATGTTTGCTCGCCAGAGATGCTTCCCAAACCCTGTACATTTGGGTTCTTTTTTAACAAAATTATTTATTATGTATACAGTGTCACAGTGTTCTGCCTGCATATATGCCTGCTTGCCAGCAAAGGGCATCAGATCCCATTATAGATGGTTGTGAGCCACCATGTGGTTGCTGGGAATTGAATTCAGGACCTCTGGAAGAGCAGCCAGTGCTCTGAAGCCATCTCTCCAGCCCCTGTTTGGGATCTTATAAAGGCTCATTATATAGGCACTACTAAATGTGACTGACATGCAAAACAGTGATTGACACAGGGGTTAACACAGGGACTGGCTAAGGTTAACAGATGAGAAGCCCAGCAAGGCCTGTTTAGGTTCTTGTTGGCTTCTACTTCCACCATACATTATTTCTTCCTGGCAAGTAGTGGGCAGGACCCCTTTTGAAGCAGGGGTTTATACTCTTCTATCAAATTCTATAGCTTTCCTTGGGAATGGAGTGATGAGCCAGGGGTCAAAATATCACAGCCAGGAACAGACAGTTTGTTAAAGTGTGTAAGAATGATGCTTAAACATGTTCAATTTCTTCATCATGAGATACATGCACATTCACATCATACTGAAACAAGACTCTATATCTATTGGTCTCCAAAAGCTTAACAACACACTCTGAAAAAAATCCGGGTAGAAACTGTCCATTCAAGCACTGGTGCGCACTATGTTGCCCACCGTCTATGGAAGGGAGGAGAGCAGAACTGCTATAACCAGACAGCCTGACTCTGCCAGCTCTCCTGTAAGACAGTTCTCTAAAGTCTTCTCCTCCATAGTGAAGAAGCAAATGCATAAAGTCATTCATTGCACTGTCATTTTATAGCAAGCCATGGACGCAATCTACAGAACCAACCAGGGATGTCTGGCTGAGTAAACAGGCTGCGTGTATGCAGTACCGTTTTGTACAGCTGTCAAGTTTATGAGGGAAATCTCTGTGAGCTGACATACCGTTATTATTGGATATATTGCTACACAGAGACGTTGTGCTCATTTTGAAAGAAGAGCCACCATAAGAACGGCTAGAAGCAAAGCAAGCTGCTTAAATGTGTGTGAGTGGTGGTGAAAAGTGAAAGTCTGTGTCTTTACCTTCCATCACTGTGCACATTTTCTTATTCAAAAAATTAAGCTTAAAAGATGTGGGGGAACCCTTTTACAAAAAAAGCCAATGACATATCAAACTGCTAACTACCCAGAAAAATGAAGTCAAGTATAGAATAAATCAGAGATTCTAAGACTAGGATCTCATTGTTCAGAAACCTACATGGCAAGAGTGTTTAAAAACAGTCAATGAGGTTCAAAGCAGGAGAGGGAATATTTAAGATGCCATATAGCTTGTTGTGTGTTTAGGAAATAGTGATTGTCAGTGTGCTAGTTTCTGGAATTTGGGTCTTTACACTGCCTTTAAATGTGGAGTTTAGGATACCCACAGAGGAGCAGAAATAAAGATCAGAGAGCACAAGGCTGGTATCCTTGTTGCTGTGGCAAACACCAGGACCAAACAGCAACTCTGGGAGGAAGGGGTTCATTCTGCTTGTAGGTGACAGTCCATCACAGAGGGAAGCTAAGGGAGGAACCTGGGGGCAGGGACTGAAGCAGAGACCATGGAGGAATGCTACTTACTGTCTTGCTTTCAATGGCTTGCTTAGCTTATTTTATACAACCTAGGACCTGTGTGAAGGTGGCACTGCCCTAGTGGGCTGCATCCTTCCATAGCAACCATTAATCAAGAAAATGCCCCACAGACATATCCAGATGCCAACCTGATGGGGGTTATTCCTCAGCTGAGGTTCCTTTTCCCCAGTGACTCCAGCTTGTGTTATGTTAACAAATCATAAGCAGGGCAGTGCAGGAAAACACTAGTTTGAGACCAGACTTGGATCTAATACTGCAAAGGGCAAGGTGCAGTTACCTGGGACCTCCCCCACCCCTGCCCCAGGTAATACCTATTCTTGAAATGACAGCCATCATAAAGAGCTAGTGTGTGGGGCCACTGTGACTTGCTAGCATTGTGCAGCTGCAGAGGTAGAGCTCATTCATTTGGGGAATGTGCCATTTCATTCCAGACCATAACAGCCCTGCTATACATCCCAGAAAGTGGTCCAAGGAGCATAAGGCAGAAAGGTCTTCCTGCCAGACACCTATAGTGACGGGAGTGGGGTGGGGTGGGGTGGGGTGGAAAACAGGCTTTGCAAGAGCCCAGAGGGGTTCATCAGAGCACTGCCAGTAAGCAGAGATGCAGTCCTGACTGATGGCAACAAGGCTTTGCTTATAGATGGAATTGGTGTAGTGGGTAAATCTTGAGCTGAAGGCTCATGAGAATGAAGTCTGGAGAAGACATCAGGTCCACAGTGGAAGGCTGGACACCCAAAGCCTTCTTCCTCTTTAGACCATCTTATGTCCTCTATTGGGAAGTCAGTGTTGGTGCCCAGTGGATAAAGCAACACTGACTGGGTACTCACAAGCCTGTTGGGGATGCTTGAACACCCCCCGCCCCCAATACTGGAATTGTGGCTCTATGAAACTTGTATGCATGGATTTCACATCTCCATAGCTAGACCCACCCATGGGCATTAGGACCGTGTCTCCTAAAGGGTCAGTTTTGTTACGCAAGCAACCCGAAGAATGCTGTCTTCAGCCTTGTTTTTCTAGAGTTGTGTTTTCAGTCATTTCTTCAAGGAAAACTAAATGATTTAGTTGGAAAAAAAGAAAGAAAGAAGGAAGGAAATTGATAATGACAGCTTAAACAGCTCATCCACTAACTAGCAAGTCCAAATGAAGATCTATTGAAGAAATTCTTTTTTCCTTAATTATTTACTCTTCCTTATTAAAAGAAGGTCTTAAGATCTAGGACAAACAGCTGAGGTGGAATATGGCTGTCCACTGCCGTGCTTTTTGATGGCAACTGTCACAACTGCATTGGCTTTATGACTCCCAAATGATTGTCTTTTGATTAAGTATAATCTATGGTTTCATGGTTCAAAATGTCCTAGTCTATATCACTGTAAGTGAAACTTGCCATTCATTGCTGATAACATCATTTAATATACCGCTCAGAATGTAAGAGTTTATGAGATCTTGTTTTGTATTTTGAAAATGTTAGTTACTTTAAACTGAGAAAGATTATACATAACAATGGCAGGTCATGTGATGATCTGAACATTGTACAATATATGATTACATTGAAAGACAATAAACTCATCTTCTCAAACATTCATCACTTCCTATCGTGACAACATCACTTCATTAACTTGGGGATGGGAGACTTGAGAGTGCTGGAGAGATGGCTCAGCGGCTAAGAGCAGTGACACCTCTTCCAAAGGACTGAGGTTCTATTTCCCCTTACTCACACTCTCCATAACTCCAGTTCCAACGGGAATCTGAGGCCCTCTTCTGACCACTGCAGGCATTGCATGCAAGGTGCGTGGACATAAATGTAGGCAAAACACTCATACGCATAAAATTAAAAAGTTAGTGCATCAACGCTATCTGTAGTCATCTATGTGGCGCAGCACAGCACAGCTGCCTTCCTGAAGCGATGCTGTCAGGTCCAAGAGTAAACCCTTCAACGTGTCCCTAGCCTAGGCTTCCCAGACACTCAGTGCTACAATTCTTCTCTTACCTTCTACAAGATCAACTGTTTTAGATTCTACAAGAAGTATCTGTATATGGCCCACTTTCAGCTAGGCACACTGTACTGCACTGAGGCTAGAGTGACAAGCACCAGCATCACAGACTGGATGGTTTCAGGGAAAGCCAGCCGTTAAAGAATTGCATTAATTACTAAGAAGTTATAATTTATGATATATGATACTAGCAAAGGTGTAGGTATATTCTTCTTTATTTAAACCCTCAGGTAACTTTTGAAGAGCTTAGAATTTCATTAATATTTTAGTGGCTTAATTCATTATAATTGATTTAAATAATCCCAAAGCCCCAGGTCAGTAATATGCTTGCCATTGGGTATTATGGGGTAAATTCACACAATGATTATCATTTAACTATTGCAACAGTCTTTTTAAATTGAATGAAAATTATTATATTTTATCAAGAAAGACCTCTTTCAAAATTCCCAGGGTACAAATAAATATCTAGCTTCAATATAGTAAGGTATATAAACTAAAATGTAAAACTGTACCTTTGTTTACGGTCCCACCCCTGGGCACCAGCCATCCCCAGAGGACCTGCCCAACTTGGCCCCAGTTTCCAGCCATTCGGTGGGCCTTTCAGAAAGGCTCCCCTTTTCCAAGACTGCAGGCAGACCCTGCAATCTCCACACCCTGCCCCCACACCCATTTGCCCGAGACCCCAGCCACTTCCTGAGACTCAGAGACCAACTCCCAGCTCCTGGAATGGATGAGAGTTGAGTGCCTGAGGTTATAGTCAGAGAGGCAAGCGCCCCTGGGTCCCACCCCTGGGCGCCAGCCATCCCTGGAGGACCTGCCCAACTTGGCCCCAGTTTCCGGCAGTGTTTTGTTTTCTTTTCACCTGGCCATGGAGGAAGATGTCCTGGCTAACAATAGTGCTTGCAAACACATTCTTCCTACCTCAACTATGCTTAAAACATTCAACTTTCCATGAAGATAAATCTTTATTATTATTCATTTGGTAAGATTTTGCTCTGAATTTTATGAATAAATCTCCTAAGGCAATGGAGACATCACCCAGCTATTGATGGGAGAAAGACCTAATTTCTGGTTTGTGATGTGGTTCCTGCTTTTTTTCCTGGTTGTCTGAATTTCCTGTGACCACCAGATAAAAAGTATATTTGGATCTTCAAAGAAGACTTAATACCAATACTCTTTAAATTGTTCCACACAATAGAAGCAGAAGGAATATTACCAAACTCCTTCTATGAGGCTACAATTACCCTGAATCCTAAACTAAACAAAGATGCAACAAAGAAAGAGAACTACAGACTGATCTCCCTCATGAACATTGATGCAAAAATACTCAATAAAATAATGGCAAACAGACTCCAAGAATACATCAAAACAATTATCCACCATGATCAAGTAGGCTTCATCCCAGGGATGCAAGGGTGGTTCAACATACGAAAGTCCATCAATGTAATACACCAAATAAAAAAACTCAAAGAAAAAAACCGCATGATCATCTCACTAGACACAGAAAAGGCATTTGACAAAATCCAACACCCCTTCATGATAAAGTTCTTGGAGCAATCAGGAATACAGGGAACATACCTAAACATAATAAAGGCAATCTAAAGCAAGCCAACAGCCAACATCAAATTAAATGGAGAGAAACTCAAAGCAATACCACTAAAATCAGGAGCAAGGCAAGGCTGTCCCCTCTCCCCATACTTATTCAATATAGTACTTGAAGTTCTAGCCAGAGCTATAAGACAACATAAGGAGATTAAGGGGATACAAATTGGAAAGGAAGAAGTCAAGCTTTCCCTATTTGCAGATGACATGATAGTATACATGAGTGACCCCAAAAATTCAACCAAGGAACTAATACAGCTTATAAAAACCTTCAGCAACATAGCAGGATACAAGATCAACTAAAAAACAAAACAAAACAAAAAAAACAGTAACCCTCCTATATACAATAGAAAAAGAGGCAGAGAAGGAAATCAGAGATACATCACCCTTTACAATAGCCACAAATGTTATAAAATACGTTGGGGTTACTCTAACTAAGCATGTGAAGGACCTATATGACAAGAACTTTAAGTCCCTGAAAAAAGAAATTGAAGAAGATGTCAGAAAATGGAAAGATCTCCCATGCTCATGGATAGGCAGGATTAACATAGTAAAAATGGCGATCTTACCAAAAGCAATCTACAGATTCAACACAATCCCCATCAAATTACCAACACAATTCTTCACAGATCTGGAAAGAATAATACTCAACTTCATATAGAAAAACAAAAAACCCAGGATAGCCAAAACAATCCTGTACAATAAAACAACCTCTGGAGGCATCACAATCCCTGACCTCAAGCTCTACTATAGAGCTACCATAATAAAAACAGCTTGGAACTGGCATAAAAACCAACATGTGGACCAATGGAATTGAATTGAAGACCCTGACATTATCCCCTACACTTATGAACATATAATTTTTGACAAAGAAGCCAAACATGTACAATGGAAAATAGAAAGCATCTTCAACAAATGGTGCTGGCATAACTGGATGTCAACATGTAGAAGGCTGCAAATAGATCCATATCTGTCACCGTGCACAAAACTTAAGTACAAGTGGATCAAAGATCTCAACATAAATCCAGTTACTCTGAACCTGATAGAAGAGAAAGTAGGAAGTAATCTAGAATGCATTGACACCAGAGGTCACTTTCTAAATATAACACCAGTAGCACAGACACTGAGAGAAACAACCAATCAATGGGACCTGTTGAAACTGAGAAGCTTTTGTAGAGCAAAGGACACAGTCAACAAGACAAAGTGACAGCCTACAGAATGGGAAAAGGTCTTCACCAACCCCACATCTGACAGAGGGCTGATATCTGGAATATATAAAGAGCTCAAGAAATTAGACATCAAAATGCCCAACAGTCCAATTAAGAAATGGGCTATAGAACTAAACAGAGAATTCTCAACATTGGAAGCTGAAATGGCTGAAAGACATTTCAGGAACTACTCAATATCCCTAATTATCTGGGAAATGCAAATCAAAATGATTCTGAGATACCACCTTACACCTGTCAGAATGGCTAAGATAAAAAACACAGAAGACACCTTATGCTGGAAAGGATGTGGAGCAAGGGGAACTCTCCTCCACTGCTGGTGGGAATGCAAGCTTGTAAAGCCACTTTGGAAATCAATATGGCGCTTCCTTAGAAAATTGGGAATCCATCTTCTCCAAGACCCAGCTGTAGCACTCTTGGGCATATACCCAAGGAATGCTCAATCATACCACAAGGGCATTTGCTTAGATATGTTCATATCAGCATTGTTTGTAATAGCCAGAACCTGGAAACAACCTAGATGCCCTTCAACTGAAGAATGGATAAAGAAAATATGGTACATATACACAATGGAGTACTACTCAGCAGAGAAAAACAATGACATCATGAGGTTTGCAGGCAAATGGATGGATCTAGAAAAAATCATCCTGAGTGAGGTAACCCAGACTCAGAAGGACAAACATGATATGTACTCATTCATAGGATGATACTAGATGTAAAACAAAGATGACTAGACTGCTACTCATAACTCCAGGCAGGCTACCTAGAAAACAGGACCCTAGGAAAGACACAGGGATCACCCAATGACAGAGAAATGGGTGAGATCTACATGAACAAGCCGGGTGACAGTGGGAATAATGAAGGGCAAGGTTTGAGGGAAGGAAAGCTTAGGAGAGCAGGAGATCCCAGCTGGATCAAGAACAGAAAGGGAGAACAAGGAATAACAGATCATGATAAATGATGACCACATGAGAACAGGAATAGGCAGAGTGCTGAAGAGGACCCCAGAAATCCACGATACATCTTCTGTAGACTGCTAGCAATGGTCGAGAGAAAGCCTGATCTGACCTAGTCTCGTGATCAGATGGCCAAACACCCTAACAGCCGAGCTGGAACTCTCATCCAATAACTGATGGAAGTGGGTGCAGAGATCCTCAGCCAGGCTCCAGGAGTCCAATTGTTGAGAAAGAGGAGGGACTGTAAGAGTGTGAATTGTTGAAACCAGGATTGGAGAGGCACAGGGACAAATAGCCAAATGAATGGAAGCACATGAATTATGAACCAGCTGGATCAGGCCCTCTGGATAAGTGAGACAATTGAATAGCTTGAATTGTTTGGGAGGCATCTAGGCTGTGGGACCAGGACCTGTCCTTAGTGCATGAGCTGCCTGTTTGGAACCTTGGGCTTACACAGGGACCTTTGCTCAGCCTGGAAGGAGGGGACTGGACCTGCCTGTGCTGAATCCACCAGGATTAAATGAATCCCCAGGGGAGTCTTGTCCCTGGAGGAGATGGGAATGGAGGGGAGGGGATGGGGGGAAGGTGAGGGTGGGGGCGGGAGGGGGGAGGACAGGGGAACCCATGGCTGATGTGTAAAATTAAAGCACAAATATAATAAAATAATGTACCTTTGTTTACTTACTATATGATCTGTATTAAGCTTCAGAAACTGTCCTATTTCATTTTCTATGTAATATACAGCCTCGAGTAACTATGGGAGGGACTAAAACACCACTTATACTTATACTTAAAAAAAAAGAATCAGACTAGATAAATAATAAATTTGCAGATAAGTTCAGCTAAAGATGATGCTGTGGTCTGAAGTATCCTCTACAACTACTGCTACTGGGCAGCAGCCTGAACTAATATTATACGCCACTACAGTGTAACAACAGTCCTCTTGCCACAAAAATTCATGAATTCTAAGGGCATTGTATGATAAGCAAGCTGGTCATCCATCATTTTCTTCCTTTACTCTACGCATTTCTATTAAAACAAAGAAGTTATAATGATCTGTTTTTTTTTTTTTTTTTTTTTTTTTTTTTTTTTTTTTTTTTTTTAAAGACTGACTTAAAGGGAAAAAAAAAAATCAGTGAAATTTTAATTGTCAACATTGCTTGGATAGTGAGACAAACTTCCACACTGTTGAGTCTATGGAATGCTTTTAAACACCGATTGGCCATACAGTCTTGCTACGCTCACAGACCTGTCATATGCTTAGTACAGGTGGGAAGGCTGAATAATCTTCATCAGCTCCTGTCACTGACAGATTGCTGTGTAATGAGAGGTAATGAGAGTTGTGAACAAAGACCAAAACACACTCCAGTAGGCTTACTGTTTAGTGTACAACTGTTAACAGCAAGATTTTGGTTTCACTATTTCACATTAATCTAAAGTACTGCTGTCTGTTAAAATTTAACTCCAGCCATGCTTAAACCCAACAATTAAAACTGAATTTGTATGACCAGATGTGTATATGGTGCTCTCCAAATGTTTTTAACCAAAATGTTTTCTATTCTGATTATTTTAGCTGTGTCTCTCTGTGGAAATACTGGGTTTATCAATGTCTTCATGTTGACAATGCAGTATCTAGTGAATGTGGGCTTTAAAGGATGTCAGCCACTTTAAACGTGGGCATGTGGATGTTGTCAGTGTTACAAGTATACTTTTCATTATGGTACAGTCAAGGTTGGATCTCATTATATGAGTTATACAAAAAGCAATAAATTGTGTATTAACACACAGAATATTGGTGTCTGTCTTTGTGATGTCAATTCTTGAGTACTTACCTAAATACAGTAGTTTTTACTAGCAGAAAGTTGTACGACTTTAGTAAACCCAGGACACTGGTGCCCACACAGCAGACCACTCACGTCCAATATGAAGAACTGAACATAGCAGAGGGCTGAGTTTCTATTCTACAGATCCCAGACACTGAGGTCAGAAGAATCCTCACCTATGTAGCTCTGTCCCACTTCTGTGGTATTCTCAGCAGAAGGACTAGACTAGATATTAGGAACAGAGAATTAAGATGTTTTCCTAAACAAATATTTTTTTGGATAAAATTATGGAATCCAGGAGTGAGCAACACTCGAGTGCTGTGGGGAAGTGAGAGGGTTTGGTATTGACAGTGCCACAGCACTAATGACTTTGTAGTTAGCAGGGAGAAATGAGAGGGTTTGGTATCAACGGTACCACAGCATTAATGACTTTGTATTTAGCAAGGAGAAGGGATCACAGAAAAGGCACAGGTGAGATTTCTGTATATTCTCCATAGTAAAAAAAAAAAAATCCACAAAATACAAAGGGACTTGCAATAGAAAAAACAATGCCTGCTGTGCCTTCAAGGTGCCTTGATGCCTAAGAGCACTGGGAAAATTTGTGGAGAGCATCTCGCCCTATGAGAAACATTATGTAGAAAGAGCTGTCAAGAGTCAGTGTGTGAGCCTTGTTCCCTGGTGTGCATGCCTTCAACCAACTCTACAATATAGCAATCCTACAGGCCTGTCTAACTTATAGGGCAGACTCCCGGAAATACTGAAGGCTCAAGTGGGGTTGTATTTGTTCCTGTGGTAATGATCTGTCTGACAGCCTATAAATCACTTTGAGCTGTCACAGTGTCACATGATATTAGTAAAGCAAACATCAAGAGTTTGACTGGGTCATGTGTCATGTGGTCTAATGTAGGGAATTGAGTAGCTTGTTCTGTCACAGTTGTTAGAAGCACAAAGTGTAGGAAATACTGACTTATGTAAGGACATTGCCAGTGAGACTGCTCAATTGATAAACACTTTGTGTTGAAGACTTACACTATAAACTCTTGAGAGATTTCAACTGTGAGGTCAGTCTGGACACAGATATGCACATATACTAATTGTATCTGCAATTTTATAAAAACATGTAACATAGTTTTCTTTGCCAAACTTTATATATGGCATTTCTTCTACCTAAGTGCCTTTGTTTTGAGGCTGTTTGGGGATGGGGGGGGGGCTATAAAGGCAGATAAACAGGAAGGAATGTATGTCATCCTTGTATGTTCCTGGGAGTAAGGCTTGGAGGTACAAAGCCCTGGGAGAGAGGATATAGGGTATGGAGTCCTTACAACAGTAGGCTAAAGGTAACACACAAAAAAAAATTGAACATAAGTTCAATTTTTGCAGCCTGCTAGCCAAGGCAAAAGGCAGAGACAGATGCCAGGTACAGACCCATCCTCATGGCCCAGAGATATCCATTCTTTTTAACTTGACAACATGGTAAGGGGAAGGGGAGCTGGAAGGTTCTCTGGAGAAAGCCAAATAGAGAACAGAACTAAGGGCACTACTCCCCTAACATGCTTAAGGTGACAGACAGATCCTTAAAGCCACATTAGATTTTTCTCATACCCCATCAATAAGAATGAAGACAGCAAAGCAATATGAGATTAGTTTCATAAATTAAATAATATTTTCCTATATCTGAGCAATGATTTGCAAATAGCAACCCAGTAACATTAGCACTAAATAAAAGCCAAGCATTGAAGTCAACATATTTAACAAAAATATTATAGGCTTTGCTGTCAAACAAACATTTGAATGTCAGCTTTCCTTGGAGAGTCTCAGTGCTGTGGGATAATGCTTTTATACACTCCTTTAATAAAAGACTGTTTTGCCAGTAGTAGCCAGGTAGGAAGTATAGGCAGGATAAGCAGACAAGGAGAATTCTGAGGAAGGCTGAGTCAGGAGATGCCAGCCCACCATCTGAGGAGCAGCACGTAATGGCACACAGGTAAAGCCATAGAAAATGTGGCAACATATATATTAACAGAAATGGACTGAGTTTAAGTGTAAGAGCTAGTCAGTAGTTAGCCTGGGCTAATGGCTGAGCAGTTTTAATTAATATGAGCCTCTGTGTGTTTACTTGGGTCTGAGCAGCTGTGGACTGGGTGGGACACAGGAAAACTTCTGGCTACACCTCAGTTTAGAGATTATGCAAGGCATAAGGCTAGAAAGATAGTGTCTGACATGCTTGACAATATGAAGCATTACTGTAAGTACTGCTATCGTTGCTAGAATTCTGTCATCAACATCATCATCATCATCATCAACATCATCATCATCATCATCACCAGCAGCAGCAGCAGCAGCAGCACTTACAAAGTTAGTACAGTGAGTATAACCTGATGGAGTAGATAATGCTGAAGGAACTTGAGTCCATCATTATGGAAAGTGGCAGATAAAATCTCTCCTATATTTGCCTGATAATTACTAGAAGAATAAGGTCTCCTGGAACTCTCTGAAATATGAAAAAGAGCTAATAAAAATGAGTGTGGAAGTTATTAAGTAGGGGAAAATCTTTTGTTTTCTTCCTATGGATACCTGGCTTAACAAAATCAATATAAAGAGACTGATAACTGATGACCATTTGGTCTTAGAAGGAAAAAAGGGGACCTGGATGATAAGGAAGATACTGTAACTTGAATCCACAAACACAACCACTGAAAATAAATAGTTATGCCTAATTATCATTTTCTGTTTTATATATGGCATAGCCCTTCCTTAGAAAATAAAATAACAGCAGCAATATATTCATTTAGTTCACAAATCAGACTTGTTCCAGTGCTACAAACTTGGCTTTCATATGGTATGTGAATAGTGTATGTAATTATATATATAATTTCACAGAAACCAGGCATAGATAGCTGAAGCAGGGGGATCGTGAGAAAGACCAACTTGGGCTATACACTTAGAATCTATTTCAACAATACAAACCACAATAAAATAGACAATATTGATATTTTATTAGAAAAAACCCTTATTGACTAACAAAGATTTTCTCTTAGAACCCTTTATGTTTATTTTTTGAGAGGATTTCCCTATGCAATCAAGGTTGACCTTGAATCCTTAGCAATAATTCTGCTCAGCCTCCTAGGTGCTGGGATTATAGACATGTGGCACTACACTAGAAAACTGTCAATGATTTTAAAAGAAGCCTAATTTTGCTAAAAGGTTGGCCATATTTTTGTTCAAAATAATACTCCAAAATAACTGATAAAAATCTATGTTTCATAATCACTGTGGCAAACTTCATCAGCATTAATGCCATTAAAAGATTTTATTAATCAATCTAGTAGAGATAGAAATTAGGAAGTTTCAAACACACTGTGATATAGAAGTTCCACAGTGAAAAGTGGAAAACTCAATAGGACCAGCTGCCCTAAGACAGACTGGAAACTGCTACAGAAACAAAGAAAATGAGAAAAGGAGGTGTCAACAGAGTCATATACCATAGAGAAAAGGGAGCTGCTGCTGAGCTCTGTGCAATGTGCTTCAACTGTCTGCTTCTGTCTCCCTTAAGGTGAGGCACCTGAAGACAAGAAGCACATCTTACCTTGGTTTTTCCAGAAGCAGCCATTAGGTACTTAAGTACACTGGAGGCCCTGTGAATGGAGAATGTCTGACAGCCTTTCCTGAAGAGTAACCTCAGCTATCTGGGCACCACAGAAGACATGGACTTCTTTGATATTAACAGCTTTGTTGCCATGTTCCTCACTGATTATTTATTTTTAGTTAGGTATTATTATGTTCTCGGGGCCCCACATGTCAGCTGTTTCTAAGAGTGCTGAGTTGTGGAGATGGAAGATGAAAACTCTGGTACTGACAGTATCCTATCCAGCTGCCTACTTTGTTGTCCTAAAGCGGCTACTAGAAAAGGAATGTTTAATGAAGATTGTGAGACAGACACATAACGTTCAATTACACTGCTTTTAGTGTTTTTCTCCTATGTGGGTATTGTGTGTTATTAAAATCAGATAACTAAAACTATGCTTTATAAGTTTTTACAAAGCCATGTATTCAGTAATAATACTGTGGAAGATTTTAGTTTTCTTGGTTTAACTTTGCAAATACTGCCATAGTGTTTACTTTCAAAGATACTCCTCTGTTTGAGATCTAGACAGAATTTCTTCTCATTGAGACAGAGCCCAAACCCTTCAAAATAACTTAAAGGTAATATTTAAACCTCTCACTAGACATAGAACTTATTCTAAATGGAGGTAATTGAGACCATGTTTCTATTACTACATGAAAATCAGTAGGATACTAGAAAAAGTCATAGAAATGGAAGAGATTTTCAGACATTATTGCCATCTCTCTTATCATATTTTATATAGATTAGTGTTGAGAGACATGGAGCATTGCTTTTTACTTTATTTACTGATAGTTTTCTATTTAAACCTTATAATATGTATTTACATTTACTCAATGTTGACTGAATACTACGGAACAGCTTGGGTTGTAGTTTCCTCTGTTAGAGGCTCACTGTATACTTATGAGGAGAGACTAGAGAAATGAGTACATTTGGATATGTTTGGTAAATGTGTGTAGAGGTGCTCAACTACATTTTAACATGTATACAGAGACCAGAGTGGAGAGTGGGTACATTAGAGAGGCATGTCTAACTGGGAAGTATATATATTGGAAAAAAGCCAGCATTCAACTTTAATAAGTACTGTATATATTCTTTTCACAAATTATCCCATATGTTCTCTGAGTTTTTATGTCCCATTACTGCCCCCTTCATTTAACTTCCAACACAAAAGTAGTAAAATTAGTTGCGGTTCATGGAATTTATTGGTGCTGTCTGTCAGGCCCTGGCCACTGTGTATGAACACTTGGCAGGAATTATTTGATCTGATCCTTTCAACAATGCTTCAGTGAGAAATCATTCACTTAATGACATAACTTGAATTTTCACCTTGATTTTTGGTAAGTGGTGGTAGAATCCCCTTAGATTAGTGTTCAGGAAGGCCCTTTTTTAATATTCCTCATGTTCCAAATATCAGTAGGAAAATATGGAGAAACACACTCAACAAAAGACCCTCTGTCCTTTTGAGAGATACTCATCCTTTATGACAGTATATTCAATCTTCCCCTTTAATATATATCTTCATGTTGTGGTGACCCCAACCATAAAATTATTTTCCTTTCTACTTCATAATTGTAATTTTGGAACAGTTATGAGAATCATAATATAAATATCTGATACACAGGATATCTGATATGTGACCCCTTGAAAGGATTGTTCAACTCCAAATGGGCTGAGACCCACAGCTTGAGAACCACTGCTTTATGAATAATTACCTAGGTCTCAAAATTTTCCCCAGTGCTCTCCAATAGACAGAATGAATATCTGCCTCAGTTATACATGAAGATATCAAAATACAGCAAGCATTGAAGCTAACAGTAGAGTCTCAACTTAAAATTCAGCTTTTCTGCAATAGCACACATTATATTTATGAGTACAATCAGAGGGAAACATCTAAAACCTTTAAAAGTCCCTCTGGCATTCCCATGACAAGGGAATATGGATGCTCTTGGAAGCCTATTTCATTTTATTTGAATTGTACTGCCATCTGCCAAAGCTCTCTCAAAAAGCACTGCACTGGTCCTGACAGCACCGGAGAGGAACTTTGTGTGAGAAAAGGGCATCTGTTTTTGTTTTTTTTTTTTTCCGTTTTTGTTTTTCTAAATCTACAAAAAATCTACAAAAGACACATTTTGCTTGTATTCACAAGGGCACTTTTGCAAATTTACTGTCCAATTAATATGTTATTCTGTAACAATGATAAAATAATCCGATTCTTAAACGAGTGCCATATATTTCTAGTTTTAACTCTTCAAAGAATAAAAAGATTCTGTGGTATAGTTCAGATAAGCACTCTTTCAATTTTTAATAATGCCGTCTTTCTCTAAACAGATGGTACTCCTGACAACACCTGCACATTTGTTCCAGGTGCTCTAGTAATGGCAGTGAATTTCTCCTGAGTCATCCTTACTTGGTTTCTATTGTGGTATGAAGTTGGTAGTATTTGAAATGATAATGGTACTTACTTACTTGGAGTTAGTGCTTTGGGAAGAGAACAAGGTAAGTTTTAGAAGACTTGCCTCCATATTCAAAATTTCTCAGAAGCATGTTTGATGATTGAAAGTGGGCCAACAGATACTTGATCAGACATAGACATATATTCTGTGTGCTACTGCTAGGCAAGACAGAAGGTACAATGGAAAAATGGTTCTCACATCCACAATCTACATAGAGAGGAAAAAACCAAAACAAAGCAGCTCCAGGCAGAAGTGCATCTAGAGTGTGTTCATGAATACTGTTCCATTTTATAATGAGAGTTCCCTTAAAGGATGGCTTCACAAGCTTTGCAGATTCCTAAGCAGAACCATGAAGAATGAGAAGGATATAAAGTGATATTCTCCTTGAAATAGTTCAGGCAAGTCTTTTGTGAATAAATAATTTTGTAGAGAGTAACATAAATGATGAATGTAAATTCTAAATTATTATTATTTTTTTATCACAATCTATTCTAGAAAATAATAACAAAAGCCAGTGAGGTGACTCAGCTGGTGACTGAGCTTGATCCATGGAGTTCAGATAAAGGTGGAAAAAACCCCATCAACTCCATAAAGCTACCCTCTCACTTCCTCAATTTGCACACACAATAGTAATAAATGAATTTTAAAAGAAAAAAATTAAAAATAAACACAAGAGAAGGGTGTACATGTAATGTGGATTAATTCATAGGAAGTTTTGAAGTACTCATTTGAAGAGTCTTAAGCAACTGAAAGTCACTGCAGATCAAAAAGAGTGACATAATCACTCTAATTTGGAAAAGAATCAGGTAAGTATGTGCATTCATCCTTTAGTTCATTCATTTATTTATGGAAGTTAAACCTAGTGACCCGTGAATGCTCAGCAAATGTTACACTTCTGTGGGATGTTCTGCATGTCAAATGTTTTGCTCTGATTGGTTAGTAAATAAAACACTGAGTGGCCAGTAGCCAGGCAGGAAGTATAGGTGGGACAAGCAGAGAAGAGAATTCAGGGAAGTGGAAGGCAGAGGCAGAGAAACCTGCCAGCTGCCACCATGACAGGGAAGATGTAAGGTACCGGTAAGCTATGAGCCACGTGGCAATTTGATAGTTTAATAGAAATGGGTTAATTTAAGATAGAAAAAGTAGATAACAAGAAGCCTGCCACGGCCATACAGTTTATAAGTAAGATAAGAGTCTGAGTGATGATTTTATAAGTGGACTGTGGGACTGCAGGGCCTTGGCAGGAGATGGAGAGAAAAACACCAGCTACAAATGGCACCCAATGGCTCGAGTTTCCACCTTAAACCTGAGAATATTTAATAAACAATTCAAAACGGAGCTAAAAACAGCTTCCTACTTGTCTCTCTCAACTTAGCAGCAGCCTGCATGTTTGAGCTACTCTATGGCAGGTTTGTGGTATGTGTGCATGCATGCGGCTTGACCTAATGCTATGTTACACAGAGGTGTCTCCAAGCTGTGCACTATGCTGTGTGTGATATAGTTTTTGCTAGTTTAAAAAAAAAAAACAACAGATTTCTGGGCTACATGCTACTTTGATAGAACTGCTTCTGATAGTTGATGGTACACATGACTCCATACCCAGAGCTGACGGTAAACTGTACCACCACCACTTTGGGAAGCTGAGGTAGGTGGAGCCAGCAGCCACAGCAGCCATTTCAGTCTTAGAAATGCTGCAGTTTAAAGCAATAGGTTCACAATAAGACAGATTCAGATGGAACAAGACATTAAATGCTTTACAATGTGTATAAAAATGTACGTAGGCTTGAAAGAGAGAGAAAAAAGAATATATACAGTTATATAAAGAAATAGATAGTTTTCAAAAGCAAAGTTTTTAAAAAGACAATAAAGGTAGTATAAAAATTAGCCACATAAAGATGGATATTACACAGAGACTCTGGATTGTGTTGTCTTTGGGATTTTTAACTGAAGAGACATATTTGATTATAAAGACAGCAGAGTTAAACCAATATGTATATTTTAAAGATACCTTGACTTCAAAATTTGGATCTAAGGATATGTTGCTTTGGAAAGGAGGCTCTGTTTTTATCCCAGAAACTTTTGTTTTAAATGTTTCATCAATGTACACACACACACACACACACACACACACACACACACACACACACACACACACACACACACACACACACACACACATCCTGGGCAATGCCTGGAATACAATAGTGAAATAAACAATTAGAGCAGCAGGCTTAGTTTGTCACCCAGAGATATACCCTTTCCTGTGGCTGAGACACAGGTGGTACATGTTTGGACCTCCCTTCTTTTATTTGGGGAGTTCGCCACAATACAATCTTAGTGAGACAGCACTGTGGAAGCTTAGGCCCTTGCCTCCTCTAGGAACACTAGAAAGGTGTGGTCCTGTGGGCTAGGTTTGGAATTAAACACAGCCAGCTGGGGCCTTGTGTCTAGTTAGTGACTCGGAGAGGCCCCAGCCCTGGGGAGCTGCTCACTTACCAAGTATTTTGGTTGCTTCCTAGGAATAGTTACACTGTTTGGTCTCCAGCCCTGTATCCCTGTGGGTTAACTATGGTGGGAATGGCCTTCGATTCCTTCTTATTTTTTACACTCAGGTTTTCTTCTTTCCTTATGGATTTGTAAGCTACGCAAGAGCCTTTCAATAAATTATTTCTTGAATAAATTAAGCATAATCCTTTTTAGTTGTTTGAAAAGCCAGACTTTGAAAAAATATTCCTGGAAGAAAGTGACTCGGATTGAATTTTGGAAAAATAGTTGGAAATAGAGTCATAAAAATACAAAAATGAGAGACCTTGGCAAGAATAGTTGACAGATTTGATGACTTATGAGACATTGCCATTTCATCCTCACTTCAGGGCATTGCTCAGGGGGTAAGCCTGTATCCCAGCAGAGTCATAATAAAGTGTTGTGGGACATGTGAATATATGTTTGCAGGTGTGACATTTCTTCACCTCAGAGGATCCACTAAACTCCAGAAATGGTGACAAATATAGAGTATTTTTTAAAAAACAAAACAAAACAAAAACTTATTTTTATATTAAAGCAAGATGTCTCTACAGAGAGAGAGAGAGCAAAACTGTAGGGCTCCAAAACTGGGTGGTATAATTCAGGTGAAGCTCAAAGGCTGAGAACCTGGGGGATTGGTAGAGTGACTACCAGCCTGAGGTTCATCCCAAGACTTGAGTTAGGATATCCTAGAGCAGACAACAGACATTCTGTAGCCTTTCTTTGCTGTATATGTGCTTCATAGCTTAGTTGACGCACAAACACTGGAAAGAGAATTCTTACCCAGCCTGCTGATTGGAATGATAAGCTCTTTTGGAAATACCCTCACAGACATAGTTAGAAATAATGTTTTAGCAAATAACTGGGCATTGCTTAATCCAGTGAAGCAGAATAAGTATGCTGCTACCCCATTTCATCCTGCCAGAGGGAACATTGGTCAGATGCAAATCCGTTTGTATCCTTACTCCGTCAGAAAAGTCTTGGAGGTTTTCCCTTTACCCTGACATCTTGTCTTCTGAAGAGCATTTCTTTTCCCACCTCCTTTTGAGTCTGCTTTTCACGGTTTACCTCAGCTGCAGCCTACTGACCACCATTTATTCTTAGCAAAGCATCAGTGCCATGTTTTTATAAGTATGGCTGCATTTTTACAGGTTTCTTCACCATTAGGCAGTGGTGACTGTTACACAGTTCACTGTTGCCCTGTTTCTCAATGACCTCTGTATTCCCCACCCATGAAGGACATAAAACAAGTCTTTCATTGGTATAGCTACAGAAACAAGAAGAGCACATATTCCTTTTTGAATCTGAAAATTTAGCTGAATTCATTGTTAAGAAAACGGTTTTTTCCAAAGGTAATGGAAGAGTCTAGAATGTTTCTAGTGGCCAGCATTTATTCATAATGAAGCAGTATTCATTAGCCAAAATGCTAGTTTTGTTTTTCTGTTTGTTTATTTTTTGTTTGTTTGTTTGTTTGGGTTTTCTGCTATTGTTAGGAAATAGAATTAAGAAGCTTTCTTGGCTCCAAGAAGAATTAAAGTGCAGATTAATTAAATTAAATTAATGTGGAACCGTCCATCAGTTTCAAAGTATTTTCTTGGACAGGATGCTTTCATAAGTCTAGCTTAGTGCAAGTTTCTCTTGTATCATGGGGGATGGAGTACAGAAAACGTAAAGACAAAAAAGAAGAGAAAGGACGTGCTGACAAGAGTGGGCTGCTAATTTTTTTTTAAACTCACAGTATTAAATGCCAATGAGAAGAGAAGGGAAGGAGAACAAGACAAGCACTCAAATGTGAAGCGAGCAGTTGCTTTTTGCTTACTGAGATGCAATCCTGACAGGAAATTGGTGTTTCCTTCAGCTTTTGGCTTCTTTCCCAGGCTCTGCTTACAGAATTCCCTCATCTTCATCATTCAGATGCTTAATATGAACAAGCAACTGGCATGTGAATATTCATCTACAAGCAATGTGAACTCTGTACTCCTGCAGGTCCACATGCAGAGGAGGGAGACATGTCCCAAGGCAGAAAAGCCATCCTGAGAGTGAG
The DNA here is from genome assembly GCF_903995425.1 of Onychomys torridus. NCBI lineage: Eukaryota > Metazoa > Chordata > Mammalia > Rodentia > Cricetidae > Onychomys > Onychomys torridus. The sequence goes on along the minus strand of NC_050445.1, from coordinate 78,974,836 downwards.
CCCTGGGGACATTTCCCCAAATTAGTGTAATTCTAAACTTGAATGAACTCAGAACACCACTTCAAGGGAAAACATCTATGTAGGAGGCCCCTCCCCCCAGTTCTGAACTATGAATTCAATTTTCTCAATAGAAAGAACTTGGGAGGCTTACTGTGAAATTGAAAAGGATGTAAAGAATAGGATGAGATTCAGATTCATTGCAAATATATATATATATTTATAAAGAAACGGATAAAGCATAGTGTTAAAAATAGGTACGTCCAAGATCCAGAGAAAATGTCATGGAAGGTCATATTGATCCTTGTGTGTGCAGACACTGTGGACAACATTAGCTGCCTATGAGGTTGTGTGTTCTTGGGGATTGAAAACATGTATTTGGTAGTGTTAAATCTCTAACTCCATGTCAGAAACTCAGAATAAAATAACATGAATTGAACAAAGCAGTCAACAGGACAATTTAGAAAGAATTTACCACTAATTTTAAGATGGCTATTTACGTTTTAAGATAGCTAGTGTAAAGTATAATCTCCAGATAGCAAAATTATTATAGAAAGTATGAATCAGATAGAACTAAACCCTGATGAAAATACCTTACATTGTGACTTATAATCCAAACCCTACACAGGCCCCCAGGCTTTTCCATTACCCCTCAGGCCTGAGCTTAGGAGCTATCATTTCCCTCTGTTCTTTATAGTCCAGTCACTTCATTCACACTTTGAATAAGTCAAGCTAAGTCACACTTTATAGCTTTTACTTGTACCCTTTATATGGTGTGGAGCACCATTCTTCAGAAGCTCTCCTCATTTATCATGTCCTTAGAATACCACATGCTTGCACTTGCCTTCCATGGCCATGCTATGGAAATTAGGCCTTGCCTTCATACTTCCTTCCTATCTAATAATATACTATATTAGCAAAAATTTAATAGTTATTTTCTGGCTTACCATTTTAAACTATATATGATATCTGCAGAATCTTAATATAAAAAGTAAATAGTCCCTTTTAGATCATCAGATGAGAATACAAAAATCTAAAATATATATTATGTTTATATGTACAACTTTGTAATAGAGTGAACATTTATTCTTCATATGTAAGGGCATGGTTGATCCCAATAGTCTGAGGGGATAATGGGTGTGCTTGTGCAGTATAAAGTAAATACACACACTCACACACACACATGCTGGGGCAGGGGTGGAGGGAAAGGGAGAGAGTTATGAAAATACTTTGGAGTAAGGAGGGTGGTATGGTATCTCAAAAAATTATGAATGAAGGAAAGGACAGAACAGAGGAATAAATCTGCTTCTTCCCTTAGGGGAATCCTGGCTACTGTGTTTATGATCTCACACTAGTGTTCACAATAAAGACTAAACAATTTCACTAAACTTCCTAGTTACAAATTCAGCATTTGGATACAATTAATCTCATAAGAACTTGAAGCATGTTAGGCTTGACATCTTACTAATAACCTTACAAAATGGCTATACCATAATGGAAAAGGATAGAACTGGTTATTTTAATAGATGGCAACAATTTTTCACAGCTGTGTTTATATTACAAAAATATCTTTGATAATGTGCTTTGGTAGTAAAATGTGAGGCCTCTAAAGCATCACTTTTAAAAGGAGAATGTGAAAGCTGGAGGAAGTTAGAAGTGCACAGGACAGCAGCCTTCACAATGGGAGATCTTCACCACCCCACATCTGACAGAGCACTGATCTCCAAAATACACAAAGAACTAAAGAAACTAGACAGCAAAATACCAACTAATCCAATTAAAAAATGGGGGACAGATTTAAATAGAGAATTCTCAACAGAAGAATCTCAAATGGTTGAAAGACATTTAAGGAATTGCTCAACATCCTTAGCTATCAGGGAAATACAAATCAAAATGACTCTGAGATACCATCTTACACCTATCAGAATGACAAAATCAAAACTACTAAAGGCAGCTTATGTTAGAGAGGATGTAAAGCAAGGGGAAAACTCTTTCACTGCTAATGGGAGTGCAAACTGGTATAGCCACTCTGGAAATCAGTGTGGTGGTTTATCAGAAAATTGGGAATCAAAATCTACCTCAAGACCCAGCTATACCACTCTTGGGCATATACCCAAGGAATGCTCAATCATACCACAAGGATACTTGCTTAACTATGTTCATAGCAGCATTATTTGTAATAGCCAGAACGTGGAAACAACCTAGATGCCCCTCAACTGAAGATTGGATTAAGAAAATATGGTACATATACACAATGGAGTACTACTCAGCAGTAAAAAACAATGACAGCATGAAAGTTGCAGGCAAATGGAAGGAACTAGAAAAAAAATCATTCTGAGTGAGGTAACCCAGACCCAGAAAGACAAACATGGTATGTACTCACTCAGAAGTTGGTATTATTAGTAAAGTATAAGATAGACAACCTACAATCCGCAGCCCCAGAGAGGCTGGATAACACAGAAGAGATCTGCTGGGTAAACTGGGGGTGGGGGGAGGAATAGGGGGATGGGAACTTGAGAAAGTGGGTTGGGAGGGGTGCAGGAGGCAGGCTGAAGGCAGGACTGAGGGGAAGAGTAATGAAAGAGAAGTCTTGATGAGGGGCATTTTGGGGTTAAGGAGAAATCTGGTGCCAGGGAAACTCCCAGGAATGCACAAGGATGACCGCAGCTTAGACTCCTAGCAATAATGGAGAGGGGGCCTGAACTGGCCTCTACTGTAACCAGATCGGTGACTACCATGATTGTCAACAGCGAGCCATTACCCAGTAACTGAAGGAAACGGATTCAGAGATCTAAAGCCAAGCACTGGACCAATCTCCAGGAGTCCTGCTGAAGAAAGGGAGGAGGGATTATATGAATTTGGGGCGGCGGTGGCGGCAGGGGTCGGGGGGCAAGGTCATGATGGAGCAACCCACAGAGACAGCTGACTTGAGTTTGTGGGAACACATGAACTCTGGACTAACAGGGAGCCTGCTTGGGACTGACCTAGGCCCTCTGGATGTGTGTGATAGTTGTGTAGCTTCGTCTGTTTGTGAGGTTCCTTAGCAGTGAGATCAGGACCTGTCTGTGGTGCTTAGCTGGTTTTGGAAACCTGTTCCCCATGCTAATTACTTCACCCAGCCTTGATGCAGTGGGAGGAGCTTGGTGCTGCCTCAACTTGATGTGCCATGCTGTGTTCAAGCCCATGGGAGACCTACCCCTTTCTGAATGGAGAAAGAAGAGGAGTGGATGAGGAGGGGGTAGATGAGAGTGTGTGTGTGGAAACTGTGGTCAGTATATAAAATAAATGAAAAAATAATAAAATAAAATAAAAAAAAAGAAGTGTATAGGAATGAAGAAAACTGAAAGATTGGGGAACAGAGGCAAGAGGATTGAGCCTCTGAAAAACCACTCAGTGGGGCTGAAGGGGCTAAAGTACATGTGAAAATTAAAATATTAATGCCACATTTCAGATTCTGCACATATGCATCTATTGCAACATTTGTACAATTACATTCAATAAATTCGTTCAGTGTGTTGCCTGGTGTTAATTTTGGATGGCAACTTAACTGGCATGAGGTGTGCCATCATTCTTCCTGGGTATGTTTTTGAGGATGTTTCCAGAGAGGACAGGTTGTGGGTGAGAGAACTAACTGAGTGGGGAAATGGGAAAGTGCCATTTCATCATCTGGGGCCTGGGTAGAAAAAATTAAGGAAGAGATTTGCCCCCTCCATATTTTTCCTCTTGAGCATAGTGCTGTGGATATCGCTCTGTGTAAATAAAGTTCTGATTGACCAGTGGCCAGGCAGGAAGTATAGGCGGGACAAGAGAGAAGAGAATTCTGGGAAGTAGAAGGCTGGGGAGAGACACTGCTAGCCGCCGCCATGAAAAGCAACATGTAAGCCACAAGCCATGAGTTAATTTAAGATAGAAGAAGCAGATAACAAGCAGCCTGCCACGGCCATACAGTTTCTAAACAATGTAAGTTTCTGTGTGCTTTCTTGGTTGGGTCTGAGCGACTGTGGGACTGGCGGGTAAGAGAGATTTGTCCTGACTGGGCCAGGAAGGAAAACTCTAACTACAGCATAGTATACTTCTGCAGCTATTCTGGAGCATTACCCTCCAGGCTCATAGATTCTAAGAGGTGCACTAAATGCTCCTTGGGGTTCTTGGACCTTTGACTTCAGATTTGGAGCTGCTCCTCCAGTTCCCCTGGTTCTTGCCCTGGAATAAAGCTTCTCTGTGACTAGTATACATGCTACTGAGGCCTGTGGCTATCCAGTTTTCATATCACTACTGAGGAGCTTTCCAACCTCTGCAATCCCGTGACCCAACCTAATTAACTCATGTGTACATGTTCTTTCCAGGAGAATGCTGACTAGTGTACCTGGTAATGCTTTACAGTAGAGGTTTATAGGAAGGGCGATGGATCAATGTTGAATTCCCGGGAGTGGAGGGCTTTGTTGCAGAATATTAAAGATGTGCTATATTTGTTTATGCTGTGGAATATTTGTTTAATGATGCAAAGATGTGTTACATTCTTTTATGTTGCATTTGCTTAACTCTGTGAAGCTGTGTTACTTTTCCTGTATAAAACATCTGATTGATCCAATAACGAGCTAAATGGCCAGGAGAAAGGATAGACAGGGTTGGCAGGCAGAACGAATAAATAAGAGGAGAAATCTGAGAGCAAGAAAAGGAGCAGGAAAAGGAGACAGAGAAGAAGACTTCAGGGGCCTGCCACCCAGCTACACAGCAACCACAGAGAAAGAAGGTATACAGAAATAGAGAATGATAAAAGCTCAGAGGCAAAAGATAGATGGGATAATTTAAGAAAAGCTGGCTAGAAATAAGTCAAGCTAAATTGGGCATTTATAAATAAGAATAAGTCTCTGTGTAATTAATTTGGGAGCTGGATGGTCCCCCCCCCAAAAAAAAAAAGAGTAAAAAATAACCAACTACAGGGCTTGGACTGCAAAGGGACAGGATGGGATGTGAAGTGTAAGGCCAAGAGCTAGGTGAGCAGGAATTTTGAGGTGGGTATGACCTTGAGGCGACAACCTCTGAGGAGCTTACAGAAGCCTGGGTGAGGGTACAGGCATTGGGACATGTCAACATGGCTTTTGAACACTTACAAATGTCCAAAGTTGATATGTAAAGCTCAAGATGAGAGGAACTCCAGGATTACCTATCAAAAGACTTCATTTCTTCAGGTTGACAGAGGTCCTGTGGTGGTTTCAATGAAAATGGCCCTCATAGTATTTGAATGTTTGGTTCCCAGGTGGTAGAATTATTTGGGAAGGAATAGGAGGTGTGGTCTTGTTGGAGGGGGTATATCACTGAAGTGAAGGTTGGGGAGGAGTGGGCATTGAGGCTTCAGAAGTCCAGGCCATTCCAGGCTAGCTCTTTCTCTGCCTAGTACTTGTGGCTCAATGTTTGCTCTCAGCTACTGCTCCATGCCTGCTGCCTACCTATGGCCATGCTCCCCACCATGATGGTCATGGACTCTAATAGTCTAGAACTGTGATCCCTAAATAAAATGCATCTTTTTATAAGTTGCTTTGGTCTTGGTGTCTCATCATAGCAAAAGAACAATAACTAAGACAGCCACCCTTTTATCATCAAAGTAAGGTATTTCATACAATTGTAGGTAAGTTTCCAAACACCAAGAAGTTTAAAATATGAGGAGATACATATTTACCTTTTCTTTTACTTGTAATTTGTGGAATACTGGGCTCATTGTATTGATTTTCAGAAACAATGTAAAGTAGTATTATAAATGAAAAACTATTCATTTGTCCATGAATTACAAGGGTCTAATTACATACCAAGAAAGTTTGGAAAAAGGGAAGCATAAAACCTCCATCTGAGAGACAACTACAGGTGAGTGCTGTGCTCTGTGAGAAAAAGCCATGAATAGAACTTGGCTTTGTACATGCTGTCATCAGGGAGAGAGTGACCAAGGACAAATCAGAAAGTACAAGAGCACAGTTGACTTAGGTGACTCTCAAACTTGAGACACACTATTGAAGTGACTTAATGAGCCAATGTCAATCTCATGTGTGGCTCCAGGCTTGCTTGTTAAATACTCACACCTAGACTTGACCTCATTCTCAATATGAACTTCGGCATTAAAACGGTGTGTAGGAAACTCTTGACTGGTAATATACATACTATCTCTGTGGCCAAGGCAACTTCAATGCATTCTTTGGCTTATTAAATTTTCAACTGGTTTCTTCTTGACTATGGGTCTGTGACTTCTCTTTTCTTGGAAAGTTATTTTCTTTAGAAAAACTGAAAATTATAAATTTTCACTCTGCCCCTTGAGGATATAAAATTCCTAAGGCTTAGGAATATTTTTCTCAAGGACCTTGGGACCATCCTTTTGAAGCATAATTCTTAGGAAAGTTATGGTCCCTATCTCCAAGTCCTTTTGGAGAACAGAAGCCTCCCTCTGAAGTGGGGCCAATGAGTAAATACAGACAAAGAGTGTCTCTAATCACACTGACTGAGTTCTATTTTAGAATTCTGATCATGTGTTCTCTAGTATTTCTTCATTAGCTCATTCCAGTGCTTAAAAGTCCTGCATTTTGTTTGATGTGAGTTGAGTTCAATCTGTCTCCCTTATTGCAATACTCTTGATTAAAACCTCCCTTGCCTTGTTAATATTTCTTTAAACCTATTTGATGCAATCTTTCTTGAAAATTGACCTATCTCTTTCTTATCTTCCTAAATTCTTTACTCCCTTGGTACCAGACAATAGTTTGCAGTTATCTTGAAACCAGTAAAATACATTTCCTTCAAATATGGGACTGAAAATAAAAATGAGTAAAAATGGATATTCATGACAAAATGAGTGAATGATAGATGCAATAAAGAACAAAAAATTCAGAGTGCAGAATATGAAAATTCCAATAATTAGATAATACCAAAGGATAATTTAATAAAAAACACTCTCTATCCTGAATATATATACCAAGAAAAAGGCACAGTTAAGACCTTTTCAACTAAATTCCTCATCTTCTACAAGCTCAAAGTTGTGAAACAGAAAATCCCTGGACCCGGTATAAATCTTCTTGATGAATACTGTGAAATGTCTAAAAACACAGCAGGATTTTCAACTGTACAGTGGTGAGTGTTGATATTTTGGCAAGAAGGACTATTTCATTAGAAGGGGTAGTAGAACTTACCATTTTTTAAAAAAGAATATTTTCAATGGGCAAAGCACAGATACAAGCTATGTCTGATCATTGATCACCAGCTATGTAGAATTTTAAGATCAAGAATAAAGTCAGAACAAAGCCATTTTCACCTCTTAAGTAGAAAAGACTGACATCCACATTTTGCTCAAATGGAAACACTTGACTATGTTTGGTTTGCACAGTTGATGATTAAACCTAACTTGTAAATATAAAATGCACTGACTGATAGTGTGTAGCTGGTTTGGAAATAGCAGCTACACTAAGATTCTCCAGAGAAAACATTTTCCTTCTTTTTCTTCTGTTAATAGGGGCAATTAGAAACATCATGGTGTTCTGTGACTGAGGCTTCCCAGAACTAGCCTCTCACAGAACAGCAGTGAGTCCTGTGTCCCAGGCTTCACTGTCAACACAGATAAACACTCAATTACCCACTTACTAAAGTCGTTTTGCCTACATTCAGCCCAAATCATTGCTCATAAAGCAGATTATAATATCTTGTCAGTCTTTATTGAGCTGAAATTACTTATTTAATGTGCAGGTCTGAGCTTTTAATCATTTGTTAGCAAGGCTGTGCAAACAAGTGTAGTGAATTAGAAAAATCATTATCAGATCTTGTGTTTTGAGTCACAGATTTTCTTAATAAAAGAAAAATATGATCTAGAGACAGTTAGGTCCATGGAGGTGATTTAATTCAATCACTCTGCTTGCACTGAAATTCATGGACTATACTGGGTAAAACATAGTGTTGGTTTGAGCCCAGTTCAGCTTGTCATTGAGACTTGGGGCTGCCAAGTTATTTTAGGGATGGAAATAACGTGTGACATCATTATCCATACAGAACTGGAATATATATACTTTAGTAATTAAACTACCTTTCTGCTCCTTAAATAGGATCTCACTATATAGCCCAGGCTGTTTCCTATCTCAGCCTCTCCAGAGCCTGATTTTATCCTGCATCAACTTTCCTGGCTATATATCATTAATTCCAACTAAATAATCTTTTTTGGGGGGTGGTAGGAGTGGGGGTGGCCCTGGCTGTCCCTGGAACTCACTCTGTAGACCAAGCTGGCCTCAAACTCAGAGATCAGCCTGCCTCTCTCTCCTGAGTGCTGGGATTAAAGGCGTGCACCACCACTGCTGGTGTTGTTCTTATTTTTGAGATTGTAAATTAATCACAACATTTCTCCCTTCACTTTCCTTCCTCCAAACTCTGCCTTATATGCTCTCCACTCTCCTTCAAAATCATGGTGCCTCTTTTCCTCAATAACAACAATATATATGTGCATACACATATGCTGTATAACTTGTTGAGTTACACAGTATCATTTGTGTGTATGTCTTCAGGGCCGTCTATTTCGCCCTGGACAACCAATTAGAATGCTCTTCCCTGGTGAAGGTCACATCTCTCCTGCTCCCAGTTGTCTGTAGTTTTCCGTGTAGAGTTGAAGGCTTTAGTTTTCTGTTTAGAGGAAAGTGTAAGTTTACACACAGTATTTTCCTTGATGTCCTGACACTGAACAATCATAGTGTAATGCAAACCAAGAAATGAGACTAACAAAAAGCAGACCTTTCTCTCCTCCCTCTGAGGCTCAGAGATTTTTACAGAAAATTCTCATGTCATTTCCACTAGTTTAAATGTACAACCTTTTCTGACTCTCATTTTTTAAACCTTGGGGTGCTTTTAGTCTCCTCAAACAATAGTAACAAACTTGCCCTCAGACAGATGTGAATGAGAACTTCTGGAAAGATGCTGTGTCAGCATAGATTTGATCAGCTGGTTAAAACTGCAGTGGTATGGAGAGGTTGTGGTGTGCCAGTTCCAGAGATGATTCACCCCGTTAGGCTAGTTTTAGCCCACAGATAGCTGATCCTTGCCCACCTCTGTTTTGGACCTAACATCCTGTGACTAACAGATACAACATTTTGGGGATTAACAGACTGCTAGCTTCCACCAACCCAAATGCTAAGGATGGCATCAGATAACATCTGAGATGTAAAGGAGAAATGCCACTATAGAAATGATAAGGTAAAAGGGAGATTATTGACTCTACTATGAAAAGAAAAAAAAAAGAAAGAATATGGATACGATAAGATTAAAAAGGTATATTTTTGAATCTACTTTTAAAAAGGAACTACTTGTTTTAAATATTTTACATTGCATTGGACTTTTGTATATTGCATACAAATTTTAGACTCACCAAAACAGGAAAATTAATGAAAATTTTTTGTTTGAATTTGTCAAATGTTAATGGACTGGACATTGTTAATGTATATAATGGAGCCTTTTGTCTGAATGTGTCAAATGTTAATGGACTACATGCTGTTAATGTAATTCTTGACTGTATATATTGTATATGCTTATTGTATATACTTTTTCTTATATTAGTTATAACTTTTATTTTAAACAAAAAAGGGGAAATGTGGTTGATATATTGTGCACCCCAATAAACTTATCTGGGGGTCAGAGAACAGAACAGCCACTATATTAAATATAGAAGTTAGCACATTCCTTTAATCCTAGCATTCCAGAGACAGAGATCCTTGGGATTTCAAGGCCACACTGGAAACTGAGCCAGGTATGGTGGCACATACCTTTAATTCTAGGAAGTGATGACAGGAAGCAGAAAGGTATGTACGGCATGAAAACCAGGGACTAGGGCTTTTTAAGCTTTTAGGCTTTTAGTATCAGTTCAGCTGAGATCCATTCGGGTGAGGACTCAGAGGCTTCCAGTCTGAGGAAGCAGGATCTGCTGAGAAGTGGGTGAGGTGAGGAAGCTGTGGCTTGTTCTGTCTCTCTGATCTTTCAGAATTTACCCCAATATCTGGCTTCAGGGTTTTTTTTTTTTTTAAACTAATAATATGTTTTAAGATTTGTGCTACAGCCCCCATTTTGCTAAACCTGCCTCTCTGATGTACCCGCCCATGAACTTTTTAAATGTTTTTATTCATGTCTTTATTCTGCCATTATAAAACTTCACAAGACTGCCTTTATATTTGGAACATGGAAACTTGTGGAACCTGGCTCTGTGTTTTCTGTGCCATGGTCATTCAATTTTGGCTCCAGAATTAACTATCTCCTATTCCCTTTGAGTGGAAAGCTGTGTTAATTCACATCTGCACCAGAGAACAACAAACCCAGTAGGCTTCAGGATCTGCACTGTAGGGAGAATAAAATGGCAGGCAAGATCAATCTCTAGGCAGTTGGGGATCATCAATGTGCACCTGCAGCCTCATGTTGCCATGGTGTTGAGGATTTTTTTAACTCTGTATTATTTAAGAAGAAATGAATAAATCTTTTAGTTTGTAGTTCTCTCATAATAATCTGATTAAACCTTTAAAATTTGTTTATTACACACTCTTTAGACTTCTTTTTTATATCAAGTTAGCTGTCCCAGTTTTGGGCAATTTATCTTAGAGCTTTTTTTTTATGTATATATACTCACACATATATATTGTTCTATAGCTATATGTAATTTTCTATTTACACTTTTCAAGGTTTTTGTGTGTTTTTATATATTCAGGTATTTTCCTTCCTTTTGTTTTAAGGATTAATTTTTATGTAAATACCTGTGTCTGTGTGAGTGCAAGCCACCTGTGTGCAGAGGCTTGAAGAGGGTGTCAGATCCCCTGGGACTAGATTGCAGGCAGTTTCGAGCAGCCTGGCTTGGGTGATGGGGATGGAATTGTGTCCCCTGGAAGAGCAAGTAATCCTGACCTCTACGCCATCTTTGCAGTCCTTCATTGTTTTCTCAGTCTCTTAGTCTTCATCATCCTATTTCAGACACTATGCTGAAGTTTTCACTTGGGAAGATTTTACCCCCACAGCTGCATTCACATATAGTTTTTTCAGTGGGCAAAATGTGTCACAGAAGACAAAACAAGGAACGAAGGCTAGCTGTTTAGTTTCAAATTTTCTAGACTGTTATGAGCATTTCCTCATCTGTAAAAATGGGAATAACACCTACTCCACAGGATGGAGATAAATATAACACCTAGCAGGGTGTGACTCAAACAAATGGCTTCTCTCAGTGTGCTTTCCCCAGTGATGTCTGGTCCCTCTCACCTTTGAGACTGCAGACATTTCCCTGTTCAACAGCTTTAGCCTGTCACCAGTCCTCTGACTATTCAGCATAAAGCTGCTTTTCCTCCCAGGGTGTCAAGTTATGAAGATTATGTCAACGTTGGCTACTGTATTATATATTTTCTATTCAGAATTTACTCAAGGTTTCAAAACATACAAGGCAATTACCAGCACTGTAAAGCATCAGCTGTTTCATTGGAAACGATATGGTCAGTATTTAGGGACAGTTAATTAAATTGTTGGGGGCTCAAAAAGTAATTCTGCAAAGTCCAAAGATGTGACACGCAGAGTGTTTTGAATCTTGGAAGGACTCAGAAACTGCCTTAGAGCCATGGTTTACCTTTCCCTTTGTGCTCATCTTGTCCGCCCCAGCACACAGAGGGGCTTTACTGCAATTTCCTTATCTACAATACAGAAAGACAAGATCTCCAAGGGAAAAAAATTAAAAGAAAAAGACTCAATTGCCTTCCATCTTTCTTTGAGACTCTGTTACCCAGCAAGAGTAAACATTAACCATAGGAAGGGAGACAGTGATGTCACCACATTTGGATTTTTGTCAACCGTTCTCTAAGTTTATTTGATTCCTGTGCAGATCATTTGCTAAAATCCAAATTGCCCATATTCCTCCATTTTTCTCTCCTGGGAGGAGGCTCAGTCTTGAGGGGGGCAGGTCTCAGGGTCATTGTGTAACCACTCCTGTGTAAAGTTCCTCGTATGGTGACAAACTGGCAGCCTTCTCTTGCTCAGCTGTTCTTCAGAGGGTAGAGGGTGATTCTGTGCTTTGCAAAGTATCAGAGAACCTACATCCTTAAATCTACACGCCTCTTAAAACACAGTGTATACATGAATGAAGGAAAATACTAATTCCTTTAATGCACAGGTGAAGTGACTGACTGTAACATCAACCACACAGGTTTAGATTTCAGAGAGGACTTACAAAAGCGAATGCACTCAGGGACAGGCTATCTATTTGTATGCCTGACTTGCAGAGCTCTATACAAAGAAAACTGAGGCCGGGCGGTGGTGGCACATGCCTTTAATCCCAGCACTCAGGAGGCAGAGCCAGGTGGATCTCTGTGAGTTCGAGGCCAGCCTGGGCTACCAAGTGAGTTCCAGGAAACGCACAAAGTTACACAAAGAAACCCTGTCTTGAAAAACCAAAAAAAAAAAAAAAAAAAAAAAACCAAAAAAACCAAAAAAAAAAAAAACCAAAAAAACAAACAAACAAAAAAAACAACAAAAAAATCCAAAACAAAGAAAACTGTACAAATAAGCTTTCAGTGGACCTAGTAAATATTTACATCTTGATACATAAAATATTATATGACATGTAGAGAAATGAAATATTGGTGAAAAAGCTCTTGAAAAAGATCAAAATTTAGAATAGCATTAATCAGAGGGCCACAGATTAAAAAGTACACATATCATTATTTCTTTGGTACACAGAAAAATTTAAAAATGATGATACAGCTAAATACTTTTTATTAAAAATGGTAATTCACTATGTTAAAGACAGTGAGATGGTGCTGGATTTTATATTTTAATGTGTTGTCTTTATATTTTTTACTGTTAATGAACTAATAATAACTACTGAGATACCTTAGATTATGGAAACTGCTATATTAAACCAACATATATATCTTAAAATTATCTTGACTCCAAAATTTAAGTCAAAATATATTCCACTTTGGAGGGAAGGGGGAGAAGTTCTGTTTTTATTTCCACAGAAAATAAGAGTCTATGGATTAATTTTGGGTTAAGAAAAATCAGGTTTGATCGAGGAAGATCCCCTGAAATCCTGACTGCAGACATGAGAAAATAAACCTAAAGTAAGAAGACACATAATGCATATTTTACCTGCTCAGACACAAAATAAAAAATAATCTTTAACTGGCTTATGTACAATACACAGTTTGTATTTGTATTGATACAGTTAGGTATGCTACCCTTAAAAGTTTATATATTTTCAAAACAAGTGGACCAGACACCAATAAAAACGGCCTAGATGATCCACCACTCAAAGCAGCTTCAAGATGCTAACTGCAACGATCCAGCCTTCCAGCCTCACCAAACACTACAACCAAGACTTAACACTTATCCTAAACTTTCTCCAGGTCCCAAAAAGATTACTCGCACCCCCAGAATTTTTACCATTGTTTAGCTAGTTGGTTATAAATTGTTATTGGTCATAGTCAATCTCTTTCTAAAGAAGAGAGGAGCATATGATATAGAAATGATAGAAAAAAAGGGTATAGCATTATGATGAAAAAAGGGTAGATTACTGAACCTACTTTAATAAAAAACAACACTGTTAATCTCAAAATATTTTACATTGATATGGATTTTAGTTTATTGATACAAATTTAAAGTCAATTTTGTTATACTGTATGCATGCTTCTACTCTCATTTAAGGTATTGTGTTTATGCAGCTCATTTAAAAATGTAATATATAATTAAAAGTACAGATTAATAGTCATCTATATAGTCAAACTTATAATCATGTTAGTTTTAGGTTTTCTAGGTATACAAAGATATATTTCAATTAGATAAGCAATCTTCAAACACTTCAGAGACCTACAGAATATGGTATTTAAAGTGTTTTAAGAACTTAGACTTTTCATGACAGTGAGACATGTCTTCTCCTGGCAGCACCAATCTACTTCAGAGAAGATGATAGACATTGAAGAAATTCCATATGGAATTTGCTTTCTTTATGGAAAAGCTAGCCATGCTAGCTTGCCATTGCCCTTGCCTCAATTGCTAACAGTAAATATGTTGCTCAATCTGGACAAGCAGGACATAAAAAAAGTGACTATTGAACTTTGCCAAGACAGGGTAGGACAGTTCTTCACATTTTTCTGCTTCTGAAAAAGGTCTGTCAGATATTCTAGACCTGTAGGCTAAAGATGGATGACCCATCATTACAGAAAAACTTTGGGTGACAGTCCAGGTAGTCTGATGTCCCTGTCATTAGGTAACATTCCATTCTAAAGTATTTGATGGAGTTGAAGACTAGCTAGTCATGATAAAAGGATAAATTAGGTGTACAACCTTAGACCAAGATATAATGTATAATTAAATGTTTTCTCTGTATTTGTCAAATACAAATAGACTAGATATTGTAACTGTAATTCTTGATTGATAACTATTTTGCTATTTGTAATGTATTTCTGTATGCTGTGAATGTGTATTCCTCTCAGTTGATAATAAAGGCTGATTTGCCCTAAAGCCAGACAGAATAAGGTTGGGCAGGAAAGCCAAACAGAGATACAGAAAGAAGGAGGGTGGGGTTGAGGGAGACACAGCCCACCACTGAACAAGCAGGATGTGTAGAAAATGAGGTAACTAGCCATAAGCCATGTGGCTAAACATAGATAAGAACTATGGGTTAATTTAAGTATAAGAGTTAGTTAGTGACAAGCTTGAACAAATGGCCAAACATTCATAATTAATATAAGCCTTTGTGTGGTAATTTACAAAGCAGCTGCCAGAATTGGGGAGTTGCTGGTAGGACAGAAGCGTCCATTTATAGTGAGATCTGTTAACAGAAATTGCCACTGGAAACTTCAATAAGCATTTTCACTTCCATCCGTGAGCCTCTGCTTCTGTCTCCCACCTTTAGTTCACACACAAGATGGTACATTGGCCAAATGGATAATGACGGAAATTAACCCTTTCAATAGCTACTTTCTACTTTGAGTCACAGGTACTTGATACACATGCTCATTTCACATATTTTCAGTCTCAGAGACATACACAGAACACATGTTTTTATTTTAAAATAAAGGCATAAAATTTAATCCATATTTTCCTGTTGACTAATAATATAAATGCAGCTAAACAGTCTCCTTTGGAAAAAATGATTTTAAACAATATCTGTTAGCTGATCCAGTGGTTTGTGAGATTTCTATGAAGACGGAAGAGAATGTCACATTCCTCAGGAAGCCTGTTAGATCTCAGAGGTGTCACATGTGTTCATTAAGCTCAGGTAGCATTTCATTGACTTCCTACATTTTATCAGGCAAGTTCAGTGTTCATGGCACCATCATACTACTGTTTCTAGTCACCTTTAGATGACATGTTGATCTAAACACAGGGGAAGTCTTTACAGCCAGCCATCTGGCCTAGATAGGAAGTAAAGTAAGGGTGCTGTTGTCTTTTGAGGAAGGTACACATACATTTCAAGTCCAATCACAGAGCTCAGAGCCAGTTTTCCTCTATGTGTCAGGGATCGGCTGTTATCATCAAACAGGTTCCTCCTGAGAACACTGTACTTTGTTGTAGGAAGTGAGCCAAGGGCATTTCTTAACTGAAATAGGACACAGAAAGGGATATTCTGATTTGTCTTGGGTAAGTTCTTGGTGAAGACATTTCTAGGTAAATCGTAACTCCTTCTTGGCCTTTGTAGCCTCATTCCATAGGCATTTTTACCTCTCTTTTTAAAAAATGCATTTACTAATTATTTTAAAAATAAAATACAGTATCACATATAATGTAATGTTTTAAAATGTGTATAACTTCTGGGATGGCTAAATTGTGGTAATATCCATGTGAATTACATCACAATTTCACTTTCTTAGGGGAGAACACTTACAATACACAGAGAGAGGAAGAACATGGTTGCTAAAGGGGGAAATGGAAAACTTGGGAGTGCTAATGAGGGGTGAGAAAGGGGGGGAGAATAGTAAAATAACAGTCAGGGTGTATGTCAGAGCCAAAGGAATCATACTATTAACTCCCAAACACCTACAATACATGTAATCAGTATATAAATATATATAGCATACATGACAATACTCCCCCCAAGAGTCATAGAGCATCTAACAAACTCCCAACACAAGACATGAGAAGCCCTCTTTTGAGTTATTGGTCAGAATTGTCCAAGAAATTCCCCAAACACTATAGGCTATTGCTATTCCCCTTGGCTGCTCCCCAGAGGTGGAAGACACCGAGTACTTCAGACACAGGACTCTGAGGTCCCTGAGCTGGTACTGATGTGAATGCTTCCCCAACCCCCCAGAGCTAGCTTATATATATAAAACAGTCTTTGTGTAGCAACAATAAGAATACATGTTAATGTTAGCCGGGTGATGGTAGCACATGCCTTTAATCCCAGCACTCGGGAGGCAGAGCCAGGTGGACCTCTGTGAGTTCGAGGCCAACCTGGTCTCCAAAGTGAGTTCCAGGAAAGGCACAAAACTACACAGAGAAACCCTGTCTCGAAAAAACAAACAAACAAACAAACAAACAAACAAAAAAGAATACATGTTACAGCTGAAATTTCATTATAGGCAAATAATAAACAATGGTTGACCAACTAGAATTTACTATAAAGCCACAAGGACAATAAAAGAAAACACAATTAGAATGCAAACGTTATTTGTCAATTTGTATTTCTGACTAAGTGCCAGTTTATTACTGTGAAGGGCAATTTCTGGTGCTGGATCTATGTGGTATAAAAAATGGTTTCTATCAATTTATGTATTTTTTGTGGAGTTTAGCTGAAACATAAATTAGAACATAGATGAATTTAAACACACATTGCTCATTTGATAGTTCTACAATGGAAATAGTTCTTAGAGTACTCTGGGAAGATTGTTTTTGCATGGGATTATGCATACTGAATTCTGAGTTTTAGTTGTGTTAAAATGAGTATGGAAAAAGGAAGTATTAACCCAGATAAGATCAGGTTTTCTCAGGTTGAACACTATCATGATTAGACTGGGCTGAATTTACACACACACACAGCCCTATTGGGCTTCACACATACTAAGACTAAGCTTATGTTTACCACTGATCCCTGGCTCCTCATATTTGCAATATTTTAGAATATAAAACGATTTCTTTCTTATGGATTTATATTTTTACACATAAAACCTGTAGCCCAGGCTAGCCTGGAACTGCTGAGGATGACCTTGAACTTTTAATCTTCCTGCCTTGACCTCCCAAGTGCTGGGAATAACAGATGTTTGCCACCCGGCCCAGTTTAAGTGGTGTTGGGAATCCATCATGGTCTCGTGCATGGTAGGCAAGTACTGCATGAACTGAACTATACCCACAACTGCATAAAGTGGTTTCTTTCATCAAAATAAAGTCAATTAAGTATGGGTGGGCATTGTCAAGTGTCACTTTAATGAGACTGTAAGAGGGCCATCTATTGTTTTTAAGTCTATAAAATTGTTGAACTACTCAATGTCACTGAGGACAGTTCCTTTTCTAATGCTCTGATAAGCTGTAAAATCAATGAAACATCCACTTCAGTGTCATTTAAACCGCTGATCCTTTAAACAATCATGACTTAGGTTTGGGTACCAGTGTTATGGAAGTGTGTAAGAACCAGTGGATCCTCCCAAGGAGGCTTACAGTCTGTGGTCAAAGAGGAAATAGACAAACCAACAAATGATTGTCTAATAATGGTGCCTGGAATAGTCAGGTGCTTGGGGACTGACTTGCAGAGGAGTCCTTGTACCTTTGTGTGGAGATGTGGATGGCCATTGACCTGGAGTATACAGAATGAGCAGGAGTTTGGATGTCAGGGAGGAAGAAATCTAAAACATAAAGAAAGGCATGGTAAGCATGTTAAAGATTATTTGAGGGACTATCAAAGAAATTGAATTGACTGGAACAGGTCACTGGGGGAGTGGTAGGTACACTGATGGACAGTGAATTGCAACATTAGACCAGGCATGGAGCTGTGATGATTAAGAGCTTTGTCTTTGATTAATAGGCAAATTGGAACAATCCAGGTCATGCAAAAAAAGTACTTTCCAGATACCTGTGAACACTTTGCTATCAGAGGGAGAAAATGTTGCTTTTATGCTGTTAGATATAAATTCTTTCACAAGACCTATTTGTGGAAATACCACAAATGCATATTGCAGTCCCAAATCTTTCTTGATTAATCACAGATTTCCAAATTTTAAATTCTAAAATGTTAAAACACAAATGCTTTGAGAAGATTCATTATCACTTTGTCTTTTTTCAGATAATTAAAGCCTTCCTACCTAATAAGCATTTTAATATTTTAGTATTAAGTATTAATATTAAATACCAATGTTAAATATTAATATTGAATAATATTTATTCTGCACATAGAGGCAGTCTTTGAAGGAAGGGAACTGTTTGTTGAGCTGAGAACTCACTGCTCCTGGTGCCAGATTGCTTCCAGCCTGACATGAAGCCAGCCATCCTCTTCAGGCCTCAGTCACCTGATGCACAGAATGAGGAGAGCTAGAGGTTAATGATTCTTCTCCTTCTAGTGCTTATACATGGGGTACTTGGCTCTGCATAAAGACTGATGTTTACATCCAAATGAGTGATACTGACCTGAAGGGGCAATAGGAATAAAACCTAGTTTTTTTTTTTTTCTATTCTGAAAACATACATTCATCATTCAAGCATACATTTTCTTTTTCCTTCTCTTCCTTCCTTCCTTCCTTCCTTCCTTCCTTCCTCCCTCCCTCCCCCCCCCTCTCTCTCTCTCACACACACACACACACACACACACACACACACACATGGAGATACCCAGCATCTTATTTGCTCTTTATGGTATTTGGCAATTCTAACTTTGTAACCCTTAGACCTAAGGATAAATGACCTATATTCCAGGCTCTGGAACAAAGGCTTTCGCTGTTTAAAATTAGTATTGTTTAAAATACTTTTAACAGTTCTTGAGTGTAAAACATGGAATAGGTAAATACTAGAGGTTGCTAAGCTATCTTTTCAGGAATTCCAACTGATAATTATTTTAGACATTTAAATAATGAGGTTTCACTGATTCTGTTATCTGGAAAACATATGCCCTGATTTAACCTGAGACAGGGACAATGCTATATGATAATAAATTTCATAAAAATTTATAACTTAGGAAATCATAAAACTACTTATGAGCCTGTTAAAAAGCGCTAATTGTCTTACTTCTGTACACTAAGAAGTATTTTAAGACTGTGTATGAGGTCTGTGCTTTACCTTCTTTTACCTTCAGTTAACAACAGACTTGAGTAAGATTAAATTATATCTTCAGAATTTATACATATATATATACATATATATATATATACACATATATGTATGTATATGTATATATAAAGTAGGGATCCTTAAGACTTTCAGGATTTTAGAAGTTTTCATTTACCTGCCTCCACCTAAACAAGCTAACTTGCATTTCTAGTTAAAAGACTGGAGTTGGAGAGAAGGCAATAGAATAGGACACCATTAAAAAATAGACAGTGGTATGTATTTTAAAAGGTTCATATTAAAACGTAAACTACACAGGGCTGCTGAGAATGCTCAGTGGCTAAAGATGCATGCTACCCAGACCAATGACCTGAGTCTAGTCCTGGGACCTGCATGGCAGAAAGAGAGAACCAGCCACTGCAAGTTGTTCTTCTACATCCCAACACCTTTCCTGTCAGGCATGCACATGTGCAGGCATGTGTGGGCACACACACACACACACACACACACACACACACACACACACACACACAATGTGATTAAATAAACTGTTCATTATGCTATAATTTTTAACACTTTATCTCCACCCTAGAGATGAGACATTGACACTTTAAATTCAGTTTGTTATTGAAGTATATCTCATGCTCTAGGTCTTGAAGTGTGTTAAACAATTGAGCCCTTTGAGTTTATTCTAAAGTCAGGATGTCTACATAGACTCACTCCTGCTCTTTGAAGTGTTCACCTTAGAGTGTCCCACCATCATCTGACAGATCCACTTGCTCCTGTTTGTGGGGCTAAGGTCTTCTGTATGACCTTGCGGGGCTAAGGTCTTCTGTATGACCTTGTGGGGCTAAGGCCTTCTTATGACCTTGGGCTAAGGTCTTCTGTATGACCTTGTGGGGCTGAGGTCTTCTGTATGACCTTGTGGGGCTAAGGCCTTCTTATGACCTTGGGCTGAGGTCTTCTGTATGATTTTGTGGGGCTGAGGTCTTCTGTATGACCTTGTGGGGCTAAGGTCTTCTTATGACCTTGGGCTGAGGTCTTCTGTATGATTTTGTGGGGCTGGGGTCTTCTGTATGACCTTGTGGGGCTAAGGTCTTCTTATGACTTTGGGCTGAGGTCTTCTGTATGATTGATGGTGTTGCTTTTAGACTAAGATATGCAGAAAATGCCTCTTTTCACTGTCCACTTTGAGTTGAGAAATGGGAATAGGCACAAGGTATTTCATAAAAATACAAGTTTCTTCCATGGAGCTGTGCCAATTATTTTAATCTTGGAATATTATGCCATATAATCTTACATATACACAGAATCATTTATAATATTTCTCTGTTTAAGGTATGGCTTGCCCAAGAACACAGAGCTTATCTACGACAAAGAGTTCAGAGTTACTCATGAATTAGTTTGGAGTTACATATTAAATACCTAACATTTATGTCACACAAACCACTGGAAAAGAAACACTGACATTTTAAACAAAATATTTAAGCATGGGTTTATGGTGGTGCCCTAAAATAAATTTTGGCTCTTAAAATAATTTAAAATATGTGAGCATGAAATCAGGTAATAGTTTGGTAGTTCTGAATGAACATGGCCATTCAAAATCCACGTGGTACTTATTCCTCATTGTGATGGAATTATAAAACAAGGCCTTTGGGAAGTGACTGAGTCACTAGGGGTCCATTGTCATGAATGGAAGGTATGTTTTCACAGAGGCTTGAGAGAGCTGTCTGTTCCTTGCTTTGGAACTTCCCAGCCTCCAGATTCATGAAGTCAGCTTCAGTTGTGAGTACATTACTTAGTGTAAGGTATTTCATTCAGCACGTGAAGACTAAAGCAGGCAGTTACCAAATACCTGCCAGCACATCCTCATTTTTCCCACAAAGCAATCCTGCTATGAGGTAAGGGCAAGTAAAAGAGTCTGAGTTTCTGATAGAAGGATACAGTTTGCCTATTCTTGGTTCTGGCAACCCATAAAAAATCAGCCGATTTCTTAACAAAACAACCATTCTTCTTCTCTGGGATTGTTATTTGTGCTTAGAGGAGGAAGGGAGAGTCAGAGACCACTTTAATAACTTTGCTGGACTGTCATTCCTTTACTATCACATCTTACTCACTATATTGCCTAGATTAATTCATAGCGCCCTACGGATTTTTATATTATATAATGTGAACATATATGTGATGATATATTGTGTACCCAATAAACTTGCCTGAGGATCAGAGGACAGAGCCAACTACTGGATTAGACATAGAGGTCAGGCAGTGGTGGCATACACCTTTAATACTATCACTTGGGAGGCAGAGATCTGTCCGGCCTTCCAGAGTTCAAGGCCATACTAGGATACATGGGATCGATCCAGTATAGGAGAGAAACAGAGCCAGGCAGTGGTGGCACACACCTTTAATCCCAGCACTTAAGATCTCATGCCTTTTCTTAGGAAGCACACATGCCTTTAATCCCAGGAAGTAATATGGCAGGGCAGAGAAAGGTATATAAGGCATGAGGAAACAGGAACTCTCTCTTTAGACTGAGGATTTTGTAGTGGTGAGTACTAGTGGCTGGCTGTTCTGCTTCTCTGATCTTTCAGCTTTCATCATGATATCTGGCTCTGGGTTTTTTTTTTTTTTTTTTTTTTTTTTTTATTAAAAGACCATCTAAGATTTAAGCAACACATATATGAATACATATTTGTTCCCCATTCTAGATCATGGGTTATTTGAGGGTAGTAACCAGTCTAAGGCATTGCATCAAGTACATCAGAGGACCTGGATAAATGTTGCTCCACTCTCATTTGCTATCTCTTTGTCAATAGAATCATCTGTGGAATAGACAGTATTATGTTTGTTTTTCTAATTAGGAAGCAGGCTCCGATATGTTGGATATATTGTTGACAGTCACACAGACTTGCATTGTAGAGTTTAGATTAAAATTTTTTTATATCATATACATTCTGAAATCAAGTTTTCTCTTCATATTTAAAGTTCTAAAGCAGGGGTTGGGCAAATAGCTCAGCCGGTAAAGACTTTGCCATGCCAGTATGAGGACCTGAGTTATAATAGATACCTTCAACTCACAAGAAAAACCTAAGAGTGGTGCCACATACTTGCTGTCCCAGAACTGGGAAGGCAGATAGATATAGGAAGGTCTCTGGGACGAGCTGGCCAACCAGCCTAGCATACTGGGCAAGTCCTCGCCAATGGGAGACCTTGTCTCAAAAGCAAGATGAACGGCTCTTGAGGAACGACCTCTTTGATTGGTCTCTGGTGTGCGCACGCATTTACACACACACATTACCTGCACATACATGTGATATACAGAGAGTTTTGAAACTGGATGTTTCAGAAGTGTGCTTTTCTTTTAAATGGAATGTCATTATGTAGCTCAGTCTAGCCTCAAACACAAATTCTCCTGACCCAGCCTGCCACCTGCCTCTGATACAGTCTTGTTCTTGTGTGCTTGAGGGCTTGCTCATTACTCCCCATACTTTCCTCTCCAGTTGAGTTAAAAGCATGGTTGGCACTCTACAAAGCTTAACTGCTATTTAAAATGCCTTCCAAAAGATTACACTGTCATTTCCTCTGACACAAAATATATCGCCAATGCATAAGAAATGGTGACAGAAAAGCAGATTGTAACAAGCATTCATAATTGTAAGAACGGCAGAAATTTTCTGTTTTCTTCATAAGCAATAACCAAGCACATTATGGAAACTTACAAAGGAAACACATATCCACAAATAGGTAACTCCTTATTAACCTTGTAAACTAGCTGGGCTTAGTTAGCAGAACGGAGTGGCCAGAGAGGGCAGGGATATGGAGTGGGAGGAGAAGGTGAAACATTGATGCTTTCTGCTGAAAATTCACCATGGCAAAAGGGAGGGATGGCTGCCAGGGCTATTTAGTGGGTGTCAGAACACAGTCCAAAATGGTGTCATGTGAGGAGAATTCTAAGTGCGTGTGAGAAAACTCCAAGAAGACAAGAATCTTGTGACCTCAGTTTCTTCAAAAACTCAGAATTGAGCCTTCCTTGTTACTTAATAGCTAATGTCCACTTATAAGTGAGTACAGACCATGTTGGTCTTTTTGGATCTCAGTTCAAGGCAGGGCAGGATGCATGGATCTCCCTGGAAAGGGGAAACAGAATATATTTTGTGGGTGGACTGGGGGTGGGTGAGATCTGAAGAGGAAGGATCAGGTGGGAGGAGAGATGGATAGAGAGAGTATAGGGAGAGACAAGTGGAAATGGGGGGCAACATTTGGGGAGCAATATGGAAACCAGTGCAATGGGAACTCCCTGGAATCTATGAGGGTGACCCTAGTGATGATCACTAGTAATGCAGGATACAGAGCCTGAACTGGCCTTCTTATATAACCAGACAAGGTTCCCAGCAGTGGGACTGAGACATCAACCCAACCACAAAACCTTCAACCTGTTACAATCTGTTCTGCCTGCAAGATGTGCGGTAGAATAGTGGCAGAGGACTTGTGGAGTGGCCAACCAATGACTGGCCCAACTTGAGACCCACACCAGGAGAGGGAGTCCATGCCTGACACTGCCTGCATGGCCGGACCCAGGGGCTGGACAGCCCAGAGACCTAGGATAGAACTAACATATCTAGCAAAAAATTAAAAAAAAATAAATAAAGGAAAGGAAAAGGGAATGAAGTGATTCTAATGATATTCTGTTACATTAATAGATTGGTGCCTAGCCCAATTGTCATCAGAGGGGCATCATCCAGCAAGTGATGGGAGCAGATGCAGAGACCCACAGCCAAATGCTAGGTGGAGCCAGGAGAACCTCTGAAGAACCCCTGAAGGGGTTGAGAACACCAGGAGAACACAACCCGCAGAATCATCTAAACAGGGCTCATATGGGCTCACAGAGACTGAAGGGACGATCATGGACCCTGTATGGTTCTGTGCTAGGCCCTCTGCATACATGTTATGTTGTGTAGTCTTGTGTTCTTATGGGACTTCTAACAGTGGGAGTGGGTGGTGTTTCTGGCTCCTTTGGTACCCTTTCCTTCTATTGGGTTGCCTCTTACAGCCTTGATGAGGGTTTGTGCCTAGTCTTATTGTAACTCCTTAGGCCATGTTTGGTTGCTATCTCTGGGAAGCCTGTTCTTTTATGAAGGGAAATGGAGGAGTGCATCTGGGGGAGAGGGGAGGCGTGGAGGGAGTAGGGAAGAGGGGAGGGAGTGGAAACTCTGGTCAGGTGTAATGCACGAGAGAAGAATAAACCAAACAAACAAAACAAAAAACAGTGGAACTGTTCTTGGAATGTGGAACGCGGCCCTCCCAGGTGGAGTGGATAGGAATGAGTTCACTTCAGATTAGTCATTACTGCTGGCTATTGTTACTGGTTTGTATGCCTCTATGGAAAAACATAATTTGCCTCATGTGGCTTGTCTTTGTGATTGTATATTTTACTTAGGTGACTCTTCTTAACCCTCAGAGTACAAACTGTCTGCTGCTCTGGGTAAAGTTGGCTTTGCATGGGTCTTTAGTCCACCCCATTTTTAAGCTTCATTGCTTCATTCTCCCAGGTTCGCACCATAACTACATCAGTAAACACATGAGATCTTTCTGGAGAAGGGAGAATGTCTCATACTCTGGGCTGTAGTATGAGCATGTGAAACATGGCCCGTGCATCTGAGAGCATTAACATCTCCTTTTAATTAATTAAAATATAAAGAAACGCACATGCTTGGGGGCAGCTTCATTAGACAGAATAAACAAGACTGCTATACACAGACCCATCTCCTTTACAAAAGTGGCTGGCGATTAAGCTGGAGGGCGAAGTGAGTTTCCTGATTCCTACCTGAAAAGTACAACCAAAATCTTTTGATGAGTAGAGGGGAGTTAACGAAACTATGGTTAGCATAAACTCTGCACATGGAGAATAGAAAGAAAGGGACTGTAAACAGTAATAGTAGGGCTGGAGAGAGATCAGCAGTTCAGAACACTGACAGAGGAATGCACTTCAATTCCCAACACTAAGATTGAGCAACAGATGACTGCCACAACTTCAGCTCAAGGCATCTGACCTTCTTGTGACCTCTGCCAGTACCTGAATGCATGGGCACATGCTCATGCAGATGCGCAAGTATGTGTGAGGTTTCCTGTGCATGTGTGTGCACACACATAACACACACACACACACACACACACACACACACGTATGTACACGCATCTATCCTACCCCAATATTTTTTCATCTAAAAAGATAATAGTTAAAATATGAAGCATACTATTTCTGTTACCTGTGCTTTTACTGCAAACAGCACACAAGGCTTGGGTATTAGAGAGAAGGCTTCCCCTCCCTCCTCAGATGACATCACGCTTCTTAGAAATTAGGAAATTTATTATTACAGTTATTAGGCCAGGCCTGATCTCAATAAGTACTGATCAGCCTACAATTTCTAAAAGGGTAATTACTGAGCATATAATGCTACCAGATACTTATATCTCATGAGTCTGAGCTCTAGTGTCTTGGCCTCTACTATCTAGTTCTGAAAGGTATGTCAAAGTAGTATTAGCACTTGTGAGAACTATAATGCAGGTAGATTCCTTCTTTTTCATTAACTACAAACAAGAATATTTTGTTTGGCAAGGGGGAAGCTAGAAGAAATACTAATAATGAGGCACATCCTCGATGCACTCAAAGAGAAAAGACTCTTCAGAATCGCTAACTCTTCAAGTAAGATGTTGGTCTATGTTTGTTAGTTGATATACATAAGTGTGTGTACACATGTGCATGTTTACATGCATGCACAGGAAGACACAGGCCAATGAGGACATTGAAGAATATAATGGGGTAATGTCTTAGCACACAATGTGATACACTGTGGGCATTGTGGAGAGGTAGACATGATGTGATCCCAGGGTGAGTGAGTATCATGGAGAGATAGGTTGAGAAGAGAAATTGAAGGAACTGGTCTTAGTGAAGATGCCATTCTCTGGAGTTGAGAAATGCTTTTTGTGTGTGAGAGAAGAGCCAGGAGACCTAAGCTTGTTGCCAAACTTCACAGAGAACCCATTTCACTTACTATCAGCAAGATAGCAGCCTTTGTAAACTGAAAGGCAGACACACACACAGACACACACACACAGACACACACACACACAGACACACACACAGACACACACACAGGCACACACACACACAGACACACACACAGACACACACACAGACACACACACACACACACACACACACACACACACACACACACAGCAGTCAGTGTGACATACACTGTCAGGATAACATGGCAGAACTGCCCCCAGCAGTTTCCTGAGGCAAGGATACTGACAATCAGATATTCACAGAACACAGGAATAAATAGGCCAAACTTGCGTAAGGAGTCATGCTCACAGTCCACACTGGCTGTGGTATTCCAGAAGCACTGGTGGGAAGCCTAAGAGAGGGGTTAGAGGTCTCACTGACCAGATGGAGTCAAGTACAGGCAGGCATTTAAATGACCTAGTTTGTCCTCACAGGCTGGTGATGCCAGAGGACAACTGAGGTACACTGGCTGCTTTTACTCTGCCGTTCCTGTCATTATTCAGCCCTTTTGAGTTTCTATAGTTGCACCACAGTGGTTGAGGGTGAATTAGTCCAGGGTAGTGTTGGCACCAATGAAGGCTTGATTACTGAGAGCTTGCTCATCATTTGCCTTTTCATTGCTACCAGAACAACAGAAACTAGAATCACTAAATCTAAGCCTTGAACAAAGGCCCTTCAGAGGGCTTACCAGTGGCAATTACTAAACAGTACACACCAAGGTTCTTGGCAGGAACCGGGAACAAGAAGTGAAGAATCATTTCACCAAGTGAAAGATTTGGGGAGTGATTCAAATAGGAAATATGTGAATTTGGAGAATGAGAGGCCTCAGAACAAACAACTGTTCACTCGAGAAATCAAAACTAAATACAGTTTAAGAACATTACCCAGCTTTGTTCAGGAACATGATTCAAAGACAAATCATTAACCAACCACATAGGGAGATAACAAACCACATATTCCTTTCATGTCCTGCGTTTTGTATTTTTCAGACAAATATCACAGACTGACACTTCTCAGATTCTATCTTATGCTCTTGATGACTAGATATCACATATAGGGATACAATAGGGCCATGGATTTCCTTCCACTCCATCACTTACAGGGCTAAGTTCTAACGATCCCTTATAATTTTTTTTTTTTTTTACATAGAAGTGCTATTCATATCCTGTTCATGTAACTTGAACAACAAAAACAAAATGCTTAGACTCATCATGCAATATGAGGACTGAATGATTAGATAAAGTTTGTAAAATAGTGGACCTTACATCAGCACAGTGACCTTTTGAGCAACCAGAAAGAGCAGAAGGAGCTGGTGGTGCCACTGCCACTGCACTTGAGCTGCTTGGGTGGAGCCCTGGATTCAGTCTCTACTATGACGAAAAAAGTCTAAGATGGAGAGGTAGAGACAAAGTTGGAATTCTACAGGTCAGAGGCAAGAGGTCAAAAAGGAAGGAATGAATGAGGTGTTCCATGTTTGGTTGATAAACTGGATGTAAATGAAATACAGGAATGAGATAGCATTCACCCAGGAAGTCTTAAGACACTCAAGGATGAATTTGTAAAACATTGACCAGGTGTGTAAACTGTTGATGCAAACAGCAAACTTGGAAGGTGTTAGTGTGCTGGCATTTCTGATGTGATTCCCATCTGTCAGGGTCATTGAGGAAGGTACAGATCAGCCAGCAAACCTGGATGCTGGGCACAAAAGATAGAAAAATAGGGTCAATGCTGCTGCCCATCCTCATGCAACTTGTTGACTGATGTGAAGGCTGCTTGTCTTTGGCGAGAGGAAGCCACTGTGGCCTTCTTAAAGCAGGCAAGCACAAGGAATAGTATAGACTGCAACTGCTCTGGGCTATGCACACACTGCTCCTCTGATAATGCACTGGCAGCCTGAGGCTGCTTCCTGCAAGCACTGTGCACACACACCCCCAACTCTGCACAATGTACCTCCAAACCAAGGATTTCTACCTGCATCAAACTGCAGGTACACCCAACTTTGAGCAATGAAATATGTCTCTCCTCCCTATAACAACCACCAGGCATGGACAGTTTCTACTCAAAGGCATTGTCAACATTTCCAGGTGAGAGAGTAGGATGACTGATCTGCCTGCACTGGTTGTGTGTGAATACACAACCAAAAAACTGTGTCCTTTTAGTGAACTTTTAGGGAAAATCCTTTGTTTACTATCTTATGCCTATGTATAAATGGGTGGGCATATGATTAAAAACAGATGTATTATGGGAAGGGATCTGCTTAGTCAGCAAGGGCTTATGTAACCCAAATCTGTCAATCACAATAAAAGAATCACCCAAATTATTTCATGAGTTTCTCCTTCTTTTGAACTCCACAAATGGTAAAGGCAGGCAATAACTTGGGGTCCTTAGTACCCTCGGTCATATGGACCACTTCTAGTTTTGATTATGCATTCCCTCCTAATCTTTGAAGAACTTTCCCCTGCCTCTGAGCACTCTGTGTGTACCTTTATTTTACTCTTGAATAAGGCACTGAGAACCATACTCAGTCCAGACCCCAATCACTCATAACATCTTTGATTTCTTCAAGGCATTAAATGATATCATGTGGCCAATGGTGAATATAATTTTACCTCTTTTTAAAAAGTGATTTGAACTATTTAGTGTTTACAAAATACAACTACATTTATATTACAGCTATATTTACAAAATATGCCTGCATCATCAGCTTGGGTTCAGGAATGCTTTCTGTCACATAGAAAATGGACAGTGATAGGTACATGGATGGTGCTCATAGGAACACTTTTTTCTCCAGGGACCATGAGAAATAGTCACATTTTTATAAATGTATTGCTTGGAAATTTAGAGTAGCACATTTAAATGTATGAATTTTCCTAAGTTCTAGGTGTCAGGAAATTGTCCAGCCAAGGTGTCCAAAGTTAAGCACGATGACACAAAGTTTAATTTCTAGAACCCATTTAAAGGTGGAAGGAGAGAATTGACTCCACAAAATTGTCTCCTGCTCCCATGTGGCACACCTCTACAACACATGACATATACCCCCACCACACTAATAATTATGTTTAAAGAAAAGTTTGAAAAGGGGGTTTTAAACAGCAAAAACTGAGTTAATTTCAATGTGTACTGTAACTATATTTCTAATTGGTTTCTCAAATTACAGGTGACTGTACTTTAGAATAGTAAAAGAGCCAGGGTCATCTTCTGAGACCATGATACATGCAGATCTGGAGGACAGCTGCAGAGCAGGAGTTTTTGCACACATGTGGAACAGGGATTACCTGCCCAGACCCCACACATGTGTTCCCACAGCGCATGAGTATTTGTTGTGTTCACAGTCACTGTAGAGCCTCCACTTAATAATATTGTACTATCCACTAAAAAATTAAGAAGATAGGGGCTGAGAAGATGTCTCAGTCCTTAAAGAATGAGGATCTGAATTTGGACCCCTAGCATCTACATATAATCCAGGAAGTAGCAGTGGAGAGCCAGAGACAGGAAGCTCTGGAGCTCACTGGCCAGCTAGTTTTGTTGGAGTGTTGAGCTACTCTCTCAGGGAGAGAGCAAAAGGTAAGCTGGAGAGTGACTGGGGAAGAGACCTTCTACCTTAACCTCCTGAGAGTGTGAAGTTCACAGCATGTGCCCTTTACAGCAATTCTAAGAGACAAGAACGTAAGGAGATTCAAGACAGGCTAAATAAATAAATAAATAAATAAAATAATAAATAAATAAATAAATAAATAAATAAATAAATAAATAAATAAATAAAAAAAAAGAGTTTTTGTCTCTCATTTTCATTGGAAAAATTAAAGACAAAGTTTGTATTGTTTTGAACCAGAGTGAGAGTTAGGACCACTTCAGTCAGATTGAAAGATGTGGAGAAGAATACATCAAAAGAAAGTGTCACAAGGCGGAATATGTGCACACACTCGCTCACTGGGGGCCAGTCTCTGAGGGTGGAGCTGTGGGACAAGAAAAAGAGCTGGATGGTGACATCAGCGTGTAGTGCCTAGAGAGTTCTTAGTCAGAATGCAGAGACTTCATTGAGCATTTTGGGCTAAGCATTTGAGGTCTCAGGACAGCTCTTTCTTGTAAGTAAGAAATATGCCTTTATAAGAACCTCCTTGGAAAAAGTTCAAAGTTAGAACAGTTACCAAATCTAGCAGAGGGTATGAACTTATAATATTTTAATTTCTTGCCAGAACAAAACTCTGTGTTTTTTAAAGGAAAAAAACAATAACCATTTAAAATAGAAAAAAGTACATGGAGAAAGGAAATTCTCTAGGAAAATACACCTCAGAAGTGAGTGAAATTGAATTCAAGAGAACCATATAGCAACATTAGTACAAAAGGAC
The DNA here is from genome assembly GCF_903995425.1 of Onychomys torridus. Lineage (NCBI taxonomy): Eukaryota > Metazoa > Chordata > Mammalia > Rodentia > Cricetidae > Onychomys > Onychomys torridus. Next base: position 78,944,200 of record NC_050445.1, on the reverse strand, counting down.
TGTAAGGAAAGTATAGTCATAACAAATGAGCAGATGAGAGATGACATTAGTCAATGAACATCTGTAGCAAATATCCAATAATCCAATAATTTTAGTGAATTTCCAGAAAGTGAGGAATGAAAGAACACCCCTAAATGTTGGTTAAAAAAATTTAAGAACCCACTGAACTCTAAGCAGGATAAATCAACATCCTCTAAATTTACCACTGTCTGATTCATGAAGAGAAAACGTAGAGAGAAATTTTGAAAGTAGTCAAAGTCAAGAATATAATAGTGAAAAATAAAAATGAGCAATGGGCAGGATTTTAGTGTCTATGGATACATTGATAGTAAACACGAGGCAGTAGGAAGAGGACCTCTACAGTGCGGAGGTCACATGCTTTCCTTGTGACATTTCAGCAGTAACTCTAGATTACAACAGCTATGTAATCACTGTCCTGACATCTGTGTGCTAAGCACCAGTCTTAAGTGCCAATGACAGAGCTAACAAATCAACAGAGAAGCATAGAGGAAAGGACTGAAAACTAATGGGAACAGAGGACTAACAGAAGGATAAATGTTTCCAGCCACAGTAGGAATTTTATTAAATGTTAATACTGAATGTTTTAGTTAAAAGACCAATATTTATGGAGCTAAACTAAAATATGTCCAATTATATGCTATTTACTTTAAATGTTAAGACAGATTAAGTTGTGAGTTAAAGGATAAAAAAACACGAAAAACTGTTATTATTAGAAAACAGACAAGACTTTAAGACAAAGAGAATTACTAGAATGTTTTGCAATTAACAGGAGAGTGAAATAACCACAATTATGATTTTTTTTGTCCAACATCTTGACTTCATGACCAAAAATAGAATGAGAGATGTTAACCAACTTACAATCATCCAGGAGATTTTAGCACCTCTTTTAGTAACCAGCACAACAGAGAAAACACATGAGGATATGGAGTAAATGCTGCATGAAAGAGGCTTCAGGTTATGAAATCCTATACAAATAGAATTTAAAGTTTCAGATTACATCCTATTTCTAATCTGTTTTGTTGTTGTTTTTTCCAGAGATTCATTATAGACATTGGTTCATGATTATCATACATTGTGTCAGTGATCCAACATTTGTAAAATAATAAAAATGTAAGTGGGAATTTGTAGACTAAAAGAAAACCATGAAGTAGGTAAATATCTGTCTCTATGCTGGGACATTTTTATACTACCTCCAATAGAACCCCACCCTGTAGTGGGTAGCCATCCCAGCATTGGCCTGGAAGTTCCAATCCCCATTAAGGCTTCGGTAATGGTCACGCACACAAGGCGGGGCTGAGGGAGGAAGCTGAAGACCCAGGATCAAGAGGAGAGGTCTCTCTTGGTTCTGGGACGCTGGATGCAGGAGGTAGACCGAGCAGAGTTCTCCAGGGAACACTGCTGGACTGCGCCATACCGCGCCATACCCTTGCCAGACCCTATAACCTATCCCTTCATTTGTAAGTTACCCCACAAAATAAACCTCCCTTTTAACTATGTGGAGTAGCCTTAATAAGTTCACCAATACCACCCCTTATTCAAACATGCAAAAGAAAGATTCTATTTTATAATCAACCTTTTAATTACATAAAATAGGCACTGTAACATTCTTCTGTGATCATATTTTATGATTAGTTATCATTTAATATGTAATTCCATTTAAGTCTGAGTAGGAAAAAAATTCTAATCACACACTTGACTATGACTCTTTGACTCTAGCCAAAGGGTCCATTTAAAAACTTCACTCTAGAGTTTTTCTAGGTTCTGCCCTTCTATCTGACTTTTAAGTAAAGGCACATGCTCACTGTCTGCTTTGATCAAGCACAGAGACCTATGAAAATCTAGACTCAGCCTCTCCCTTCCCACTGTCTCCAACTAGTCCTCTGGATCCAGTCATTAGCTTCCTATTTGTAGCTGAGTGTTAGGGACCAAGATTTCAGGAACCAAACATGAACCATGGAAAGTACTAGCTAAGCCAGAGAATAAGTCATAAACCCACTGCCTTCCCCCCTCCCCCAGGGAAGTAACACCTGTTTGCTAACCAGAGGCTCCCAAAGATAAGAACATTCCACAGTCAGGTGCCATGGCAACCGAATGTAAAGAGCATTCCATGGTCAGGTAGCCTAGCAACAGAACAAATGGCCCTTGACCAGTCACCTTAGCAGACTTCTTGCAGTTGCACGACCTGCAGTATGTACTGCACGCCTTCCATGTCCCCTTCCACTTCCTGCCTTCCTGCCCCTTCCCCTCTTATGCTATATAATCCATGTGGAGGAAAATAAAGTTTGGCGGCTTGATCAGAATACTGTCTTGCTGTCCGTCTCTTGTATCCCCTGTCCTGTCATTCGCTCCCACAGGTGGGTGGCCCTGTTGACACCCTGCTGGCCAGGGCAGCTGAGTCTCTGCTTGTGCCCATCTGTAGGCTGCTGGAGCCTGCCCCATTATTACAGTCCTTTATTAAACACCCAGGTCAGTTGCTGTAATGCTATCTCACTGTCAGGGAAATACTCATACACGTTCACCACATAGTACAATGTAGACAGAGCTGTGTGTTACTAACAAAAGTCAAATCTCATAGAAAAAAAAGGGAGAGATTAAATAGAATTCAAGCAGTAATTCAAAGCACAATTACAAGTCTCCAAGTATGTAGAAAATGTGTTCCTCATGGGTTGTGGTGCATGCTTATAATATGGCACTCCAGGTCAGGAGGACCACTAGCTTGAGGTCAGTATGAAATAGACAGCAAGATTGAGAGAGAGAGGGGGGGGGGAATAAATGTGAAAAAGTTTTAATGACATAATCACATCTAATAATTTAATTTCTACAATGAATGGGAGTTCTTTTTGCTCTTTAAAATACAATGGTAAGGGGGTGGAGATCCTGCACTTGCCCTTCCACAAGACCAGTCCCTTTAGGCACTCAAGCAGGATGGGGCAGATGTTAGGGTGGGCCAGTCAAAGGCCTAGCATGTAGGTCTGGGTGGTAGCTGAGGTGGTCAGTGTTGGATACTGGGACTGCTCCTGTCAGGCAAGGGGCAGAGTTAGCTCTCCTAGGCCCATGCCATTAGCACCAGCTCTTCATACCAGTAGTGAGGCATGGGGTCATCTTTCCTGCTCCAGTGTCTAGCAAGGGGCAGGGCCAGCTATCCCAGGGCCCATGATGGGTGGGGACAGCTCAGCATGGCCCTTTGATTTCAACATGCATGGTTCCTATGACTCCCTGTAATAACATGGGCCATGGACATGACAGACCCCATATGCAACAGAAACACAGAACCAGACATGGCCCTTGATAGCAGCTCAGTCCTGGACATCACCATGATCCCAGTGGCAGCACAGGCCACTTAGATCAGTATGGCCCCATTGGACAGAAGGCCCTCAGACACCAGACACCCTCTGGTGGCAGCAGGAATTTCTGCTGAGCCATGGACCATCCTGGGTCTGAACTACACTATGGCCCTGTTTGACAATGCAGGCCACCCAGACTGGCATGACTCTGGTGGTGGTATGAGCCCTAGACACCAACATGGCCATAGGTTGCAGCCCAGACCTCAGGCATATATGTGGGTTTTGGTGGTACTGTGTGTGGGCCATGGACATAACACAGAACTTGGTCACAAGACCACAGACCCAGACATGGTCCTTGGTAGTAGCCTTGGCTCAGATATCACCATGGCCCCAAGTGGCAGTACAAGCCACTCAGAATGGCATGCCTCCCTTGGCAGTGTGGCATTTTAAAAAAATCTTATATGTCCTGGAACTCATTTATGTCTGTGTGTCTATCCGTCTGTATATCTGTCTATCTATCTATCTATCTATCTATCTATCTGTCTGTCTATCTATCTATCTATCTATCTATCTATCTATCTATCTATCTATCTGCCTACCTTCCTACCTATCTATTCTGTGTGTGTGTATATATGTTTCTATATATTTAATGTATATACATTATGAAAAAAATCTAAATAAGATAAAAACAATTGAAAGATTGGAAATGCTAAATACTTCCTGCTTAGCAAGTGATTAAAACTTGCCATGTCTGTGCCTGTGAGTTTATGGTAAAATACAGTGCATTAGTGTTTCTTCTACATTAAGACATCACAGCACTGAGAAGCTAAGTTCCCTTAGGTCTCATAGCCGGGGTGATGGAGTTGGGGTTTGAATGCAACCTTTCAGGTGGGAATCCCTTTCCTATGCCTCACCCCCTCTGAAGATGTGATCAACTTAGTGTTTTCTAAACCCTCCTGGTTATGGGGAAAAGGACAGTTCTGACTCAGACAAGACATGCTCACTCCTATCTGTAATTGTAACTCAGAATCACTGGATTACACTTTGAATAAATGTTGCTAGGAAAGGTGTTTTTTTGTCTTTTTGGTAGATGTAGGACTGATAAGGGAGAAGACAAGGTTTTTACAGAGGAATTGAAACATGTGAAGTGTACACATACATATTCTATGGTGAAAAGTTCTATAGAGTGCAGGTTTCATATCAAGAACATAGAATACAAATAACATGCTCCCCTGAGATATCTGGGCAAAGTATTAATTTTAAAAATTAAATAGTATTCCAGGAAACTTGTTAAGAGAAAAAGCTCCATATTTCTGAATATATTTAGTTTTTCAGAATTTTAATTGTAAGTCATTTCTTCTGATGAAACTAAAATCTCCTCACATTCTTTTACGCTATGACAAGATGAGCACAGTATCCTTGAGACCTCCTTAACCAGCTGTGGGGAATTATTCACAAGTAGAATCAGAAGTGGAGAAATGGGGCTTTCCCTTTTCCTAGAATACTTTTGAAAACAGAACTCTAAGATCTAAGAGTCAGCAGACACTTAGTGCTCAGAGTACTACAATTGATTGATTCCCTACCCCCAAGAAAAAAGAGTCTCCAGCTCCCTCAGCTGCTGTAATCTCCTAGGCCAATGGCATCCTCGGTTAAAATGTTTATCAGCTCAGGGAATTGTCTCTCCAGCCAAGATGGAAGCACGAGAAGCATCCTTGCCAGGACGCTCTACCAAGACTACTGCACTGGTCTCGGAATTCCCCCAGGCTTGCCTGAGGAACTCTCAGGTCAGGTGCAATGTCATGCACAGGTTCACTGTGAGCTGCATTTGGCCACTGGAAACACTGAGGTATGTGATGGTTTTATTTTAAGCAAAAGAAAACACCCATTTGGTTGGTGAATACCTTTATTTCACTTCCTGCTGATTCAATGAACTTTTGCTTAGCTTTCCTGATTACTAACTTCATGTGTGTGAATGGTCTGGTAATTATGGGAGGCACTTGCTAATAGAAGGCTTCTCAGAGGCTGACTGAAGAAGGTATAAGGCACATCACATTTGTCTGTTTACTTTGGACTTTCTTCAGATGCTAATAACTGCTAATTAGAGAGAGCAAGGAATACAGTGGTTGGTAACTCACTTCTCAAACTCAGAAGGATTGTACTATGGAAGCACAGGACTCGTTCTCAAAGACTTAATGCCAGCCATTTTGACTGACAGGTGGTGAGCTGGCTTCGCAAATCAGATGAACAGTTTTGCGTGTAGGTGTTTAATCCGAAACCAGCCCCTGAAGGATTTATGTGACTGGTCAGTCGACAACAAGAAAAACAAAGCAATAAAGATGGAAAAATACAGTCGCTAGAAGGCAAAGGTCTTCCTAGCTTATGCCATATGCAGATATCATGGCTTTGAAACCAAGTATATGGCTTGCATTATCACTGAAAACCTCATGTGTCTTAAAATATGCCCTTATAATTTAAAACCTGATGATCTGAGTGTGTAGACTCAAATTCCTAAGCAGAATGGCAGTGTAGTCCGCAAACTGCATTGAAAATAATCCTGAATTGAAAACAAGACAAGTGAAAGTTAAAATCCATAGGGAAATGATTAAGGATTCCAAGACAGATTTTCAATAGCAAGGAGATAAAATGCTGGGGTATCCTGTACACTTGGACATTTCCCACTGGCTTACCTGATTCTGAAGAACTACAAAATCAAGTCAGAATTATCTCAAAATACCAACTTCCTGATTCAAAGGAGGGCACTCATGAAATAAAAATTGATGTTTAATGAACAGGTAAATTGCTCACTTAATGTGACACAGTAGGCTTAAACCATATGTTATTAATGCATTAAACTGTCAACTCTTCCTTCCTTTGGCTGAACCCAGCTTGATAGTCTGTTTATTACTACAAAACTAATGCAGTATACTACTGGAAAATACTTACATAAATGTAGCTTAATCTTATGAAAATAAAGTGCATTAATTAAAAATTAATAGATATTAACTCCTTGATATTTGGATAATGATGTTTGTAAGGCTGTATAATAGAATACTTTAAGGTTCTAATTTAAAAATTAATTTTAAGTATGTGAATTGTGAATGCATGTGCCTGAAGGAGGTCACAGAGATCAGAGGTGTGGATCCCTCAGAGGGAAAGCTATAGATAGATGTGAGCTGACTGATCTTGGTGCTGAGAACTGAATTCAGGTCCTCTGGAAAGATAGTGCATACTTTTAACTTGTGAGACATATCTTTAGCCTGAGGTTCTCACTTTAACTATGCTTAAACATACAGTAACCAAATTCTCTACACATTTGGTGCTGTCAGTAAGATTCAGGAGAGGAGGGACTTGTCATCAGCCAGCACTTTAAGAACACAGGATATTGGATTGCAGCTAATGTCTTCAAATATATCTCTTCATTTACATATGAGTATTTTGTATCTAATTAGTTAAGTTAGTAATCAATGGTGCTCCCTGTGATTATCCACAATTCTGCAGGATTTAATGTTGAAATAGATACAACCTACTGAATTTATTTTTAATGTTTCCTGGTACAGTTTTGACCTCCCATGGATATTTATTTTAGTATATTGCAGTTTAAAATACCTTACAAGAAGACAAAGTTCAGCTCATGGTATTAAAAGAATGACCCATCTCATTATTTATAAAAATTCCTCTCTGCATTATAAATTGAGTAGCAATGAGGTGAGTTTGAAAAGATATGAAAATATTTAATATCAGATAATGTTAAAAATCTCAGTGGGGAAATTTAATTTTCCCCTGTGACTTTCTTAACTATAGCTATTAATTATGTAATAAAATAACCTGGTTGGAATTCCATTTGCAGTGAATTCTCATGTTCACTTTTTAATGAAGATGCCTATAAACAGCATAGAGATCCAAAGGGAAGGTGGAGTTCTTCACAGTTTATGGGTTCCAAGCTCCCCTCCCACATTTCCAAATACCAAGGCTCTCCTTCATTGAGAATCATACACCTGAAGTAAATCCACATTCTCATTTTTCTCTCTTTCTCAAAAACCAAGCCAACCCAAACCAAACAACAGCAAAATGGTGTGTAGGTTACTGATAGGAACTCCAACCACGCCCCAGGGTCACACACATCTGGCAGAACACTCAGTCATCTCTGCCTAGTCATTTCCAGGTCATGCATCCTTTGTGACCCATGCCCCATGGTTACCTGGTCAGGTAGTCGGGCAGACATGACCATGTGATCTATGTACATGCATGAAATAGTCACGTGGGCCTGTGTGTGCAGGTGCGTACTGGCCTTTATAAGGTGGGCCCATGTTCCCCTGTCCTCTTTCTCCAGGTGTCCTTCCACAGGCCTGATCACATCTATCCCTTTCTCCTGGTCTTGATAAAACTCTTGTTAGTGGATCCTGTCCTGTGTCGTGACTTTTCCTTGGAGGCAAGAGCCGTAAAAAAACATCAGCTGGAACCGGGTAGCCAACGGCCTGCAGAGCAGCATGCCTACGTTTTATTGTGACTACTGTGATACGTATCTGACCCATGATTCTCCATCTGTGAGAAAGACACACAGAAAGACTACTACCAGAAATGGATGGGAGAGCGGGCCCAGAGCCTGATTGACAAAACAACAGCTGCATTTCAGCAAGGAAAGACACCCCCAGCTCCATTCTCTGCTCCTCCTCCTGCAGGGTCCATGATCCCACCTCCCCCCAGTCTCCCGGGTCCTCCTCGCCCTGGCATGATGCCTGCACCCCACATGGGAGGCCCTCCCATGATGCCAATGATGGGTCCTTCTCCTCCGGGGATGATGCCCGTGAGACCTGCTCCTGGAATGAGGCCACATGCCCATGATGCCTGGGCCTCCAGTGATGAGACCTCCTGCGCGACCTATGATGGCGTCCACTCGGCCCGGCATGACTCGGCCCCACAGATCAGAGCAGAAAGGCTCTTTCTCAGATCTGTACTTGTTCTGTTTCACCAGGAGATGATGGTGCTGAGCCTGAGTGTTTCCCAGCTGCACGGCAGGAAGGCTTCCCTTCCGAACAGAGAAGTGGGCCAAAGTGCAGGTCTCACTGATAGTGAAATGGGAAAATAAAACTGTCAGCTGTTTCAGTTAGAAAAACAAAAACCCATCAGCTACTGAGCAAGCACCCTCTGTCTTTGTTTGCTTTCTGTTGTCGAAATACACACCATTACCAAAAGCTGCTCGTGAGGGACAGAGTATTTGGTTTACAGCCTAGAGCAATGGACTCAGTGATGATGGGGCAGAAGCAGAGGCAGGAGCTCAAGCAGGAACCTCTGTGGCTTCCTAACGATGCACTGCCATTGCACTTGGCACTCTTTAGAAGTATAAAACATGCCTGTTAGCGTTTAAGCCACCCAGGTGCTGTACTTCGGGAGTGGATGCAAGCATTGCCTGTTTTAACAGTCTTTTTTTGTCTTTTAACTTTCAATCTTTTTAGCTATTTCTTTGGTAACTTTAATCACTGTTGATCATCTCTGTTTATGGTCACTTTAGCCTAGAGTGTCCTAGTCATAATGTCATAAAGGGAGTCTGGCTGTGAGAGCTGAGGAGTGTTTTCTGTCTTAGGTTCTGTAATTTTCTGGACATAAGCTTCAGTGAGTTCTTTCAGAGAGTCTGGCTGAGTCTGGTCAACAAGGAAAAGCAGACTAAAAGAGAGAGCTAAAAACAATGATTATACACATTTTAAAAGTGGGGTTCAATCGACTTAGACTCAATGCCTTACATAAGAGATGGAATATTTTTTTCACAGTTTAGACCACTACAAGATCTACTATGCCACTTAGCATATCCTATGGAGGAAACCATCATGAGGAAATATGGAGTGACCTAAAACCCCTCCCAGGAATCATTGCCTTTGCATGCTCATGTTTCAGCTCTAGACTCAGAGATAAGACAACACTAAGACCCATGCCTACATTGTTCATGCCTTAAGGCTATAGATAATTTGGCCCAATCCAGGCAAATATTCTGTGTTCTGTAGTAGTATAAGACCAGAACTGTGGCCTGGATTATCTTCTTCAAGCATATGGCAGCAGTTAAGACAGGATAATATGGAAAATACAATGAAATGCTTGTGTAGAGGAGAAAACAAAACCCCATTACTTATAGCTGTTGGCTACACTGGAGCTTTTGAGGACATCAAGGACTCAGCATCTTTCAGAGAAGAGTGACAGGCTGCAGCATTAACTTCCCAGTGGCTGAAGAGGTGGGTGCACAGAGATGTCAGCTGGTTTGGACAGCTGCTCCCAGCTCCTCCCTCTTTTTCCTAGGGGAGAATGCTTCTCTGCTTTCTTATGGAAATGGACTAAATGAAGAAGGGGGTTGCTCACTCCATGTCCTATAATACCCTCTCCCTCCACATACAATGAAGCAGTGGAATTCAGATAGGTCAATGGACTAGTTATTTTCTAACAGCAGTAAGATGGTGGGCTTGAAACACTGGAAGTTTAGACAAATTCAGGAACAGAATGAGAGATTTACTAACTGTCTCTGAAGGAGGAAGAAAGAAAGGTAAACAAAGGCAGAAAAACAAACGGTAACCAAAGCACAACAAACTGGTGGATAAGTGGCTGACCCACCCTCGCTCTGTCCTACGCAAACATTGCAACCTTTGTCTTCCTTTCCTAGACTGCATACCCTGCTCCCAACCCAGACGCCTGCCTGGGACCTCCTCTCCCCTCCATTCCACTCAATGTCTCCATTCCACTCAAGTTCTAGGGTTTGGATTTTGGAGCCTATTTTAGTATTCTATGCCAGCTCTGCCCCTCTGCGTCCTCTGTCATGTTGGACAATGTGTTTGAGCTTACTTCACTCCAGTCTCCTGGTCTATAGATGGGGTAATTAAAGCACTTAGGGAGTGTTGTGCAGATTAAAATGAGATAATGTGCTTAGCACAGTTTCCTGTTTATAATAAATGTTCAATAAATACCAACTTGTATTATTATGGTCTTCCTTTCATAGACACACTTTAGGGAGAGTAACTCTCCTTCAAATACCACAGATGCTTGGTCTGAGTGCCAATCTGTTTCCTGTAGTCCTCTGAAGAATGTTCTTTTCTTTCTGAGGACCTCAGTACCTTCAGCTGTATCCACCTCAGGGCCATGCATGGTTCTCTGCCAGTTTCCTCAGGATTTCCATTCAGTTACCTCCAGCTGAGCCTATCCTGGTACATTCTGTGCTACTTTCAAAACTCCACAAGCCAAGAAAACAAAAGTGCAGGAGCAAGTGGTTTACAAGCTGAGCACTGCAGGCAGAAGGTACTGGAACCCACGTTTCGCAGACACTCACTGTAAACTCGCCTCCTTCTGAAGTTCTGCCCCAGGTCAGAGAGAACCCAAGATTTGCTTCTATTTCAGCCATGAAGTACCTAACACAGGGATCCATCCTTGGGTACACTGAAAAACCTGGAGCCTAGAAAACAAGCCTTTGTTAAAGGCAAAATAAAGAGATCTGTTTGTTTTGTGCCATTCTGATATTAAGACTTTGTAGTTCTCTCTTTCCTAAACTGGTAAATCCTACCAAAAGATGTAAACACATTTTCCTCAAGAGGTTCGAATGTTCTCCTAGCAGAAGATGGGGGTTGGGTGGGGTGGGGCATAATGGGAAAGAGCAGGGACATGTCATTTTAAACAAGGTCCTTCAATGGGGAGGTCTCTAGAGGTATCTTCAGGGAGAGATCTTCTGAAGCTCTCACTCATCTTTCTTATCCTGGATTTTTTTTTTTAAATAAGGTACAAGTAAAGCAGCTGGCCCTGTATCTTGTTTGTGCTCACACTAAGGGTCAGGCTGGTCAAACGGCTGCCTTTGCTTAATCAGCCCACTGAGGATGGGAGATTAAGACCCCACTTAGAAATGTGTCCCCTTTTGTATGTTTTTGCCAGAAAGACAATGGTAACCCAATTAAACAATTCCCGAGGAAGCCAAGAGCAATGAAGTGAAAAGCAATGAGGTGAAAGCCGCTTGGATCATTCTGGCTGAGGCTGCCAGCTCTATCACAGAGAACTCTGAAGAGGGCAAATTTTAATGAGGAGAAAGTCCTTGCAACAGCCCTTCACCCTCAGCTGACTATTGCACCTACAGCCGTGGCCTGGCAAGTGGTCTCAGAGACAGGAAATTTGAAGTGTTCGATTCTCCTTTGTATGTATAGCTAAGAACAAGTAAATAAAACATCCAAAAGAAACTAGTGAAAAAAAAAATAGAGAAATTCCTTACTGAGGAAGGAATAAGTTTATCATTACACTACATGGTTTGGTTTTGCCCTGGGGAATCTGAATTAGATCACATGAATTGATCCTTAAGAGGTGCCATCTGTATTAGATCACATGACTTGATTCCTGGTAGATCCCATTTGGTAGCACAGGCCGCTCTTTGAATTGTACTCTGCTGTCTACAGCCCCCTCCCTGTACAGACAGTGCCTACTATGTACCCATGACATATCATACCTTCTCACTCCCTGCCAAGTCCCCAAGCTGGCCTATTTTCAGAAGGCACCAGATGTCTTTTCAGCCTGGAAACAAATGTCTTCTTTTGAGACATTTATGGGAGTAAGGTGGTGGCGATGCTGGCCCAGAGCAAGGGGACAAATATAGAGCTCATTACGCCACTATGGTGTAGAATGGTTTGGTGTGTCTCTGTAGGCCTGGCCTACACTAAAGGTACAGTGGAGTCATAATGATACAGGAATCCTTAGGAAAGGAGAGAGATCTGATGTATGGAAGAATCCCCAATCATAACAGAAATCCCAAATCTAGCTTCAGATGGCCGAAGGGCAAGTGAGAACATGGGCTACTCTTTGGTGTGGGGCAGCCACACGGCACCTGGGATATCTTTCATCCACTTCTGAATTCATTTCTTGACTATCTCTGTCTGACCCAACAGACTGCAGACCAGTGGGGCTCCAGTGTATACACAGCATACTCCTTCCCATATACAACATTTCTCCTTTCTACTTGCTGCAAATTGACCCACAAAAGCATTTTGGAATTGGGACAAGAAATCATTAAAAGCACTCAGATCCTCTCCAACATTTTCTTCTCTCTGGGCATAAGCAGCAAGTGATGGTGCAAAACAGGCCAACAGCTGTTTGCCTGAAGACACCATGATTGAAAATAAAATTTCCTTCCACTTATGTGCAATGAATGTGCCCTGGTATTTCATTCACCTTTTCATCCAGCTTCTGTGCTCAGGTCCTGACAGCCGATGGGAGTGGTGAGTATATGAAGAGTCATCAGCAGCACAAGGGTGGGTATGCTGGAGCCAATTGTGTCTCGGTAAGCTGCACTCTGTGAAATGGCTGGGAGCACTAACCACACACTTTGAAGAGGCAGTAACATGATAGGCCTCTGGAATGTTCTCTTAGCATTTGTTTGCAACCCAAATGACACAGCCTGGTCTGCAGCATTTACTACAAATTTATAAAGAGCATGGCTGGAAAGAGTTATAGTTTGATAAGTAGATAGCAAACATTCTTCAAACGTAGAATGTACAGATGATAACTACCCTTTCCTAGCCACTGATCAGGTATAAGGAAGATTCTTCCCCATAATTCTTAAAAGATTCAGAATATCAAATGAAGTAATAAAGTGTCATAAATGACTCAGAAGCAATATTGGAACCAACAGTTCATTAGTTTCTGTTTATGACATAGGTGATGTCACTTTGTCCCCTTCATTCTTGATGTGACACATGATGCTATGAGGCCTAAGGTAATCTGTCAGCTGGTTAGAGCAAAGTGAGCAAATCCTCATTGAGCACTTTTTCAGACTCTGACACATTATTTATTCCAGCAGCTGGCATAGAACTTCTTTTCTCTTTTCTCTCTCTCTCTTTTTTTTTTTTTTGGTTTTTGACAAAGAGTTTCTTTGTGTAGCTTTGTGCCTTTTCTAGAACTCACTTAGTAGACCAGGCTGGCCTCAAACTCACAGAGATCTGCCTGCCTCTGCCTCCCGAGTGCTGGGATTAAAAGCGTGTGCCACCACTGCCCGGCCAAAACTTATTTCCTAAAGGCATAGAAACATCACATACAAAAGTAAACACACGCTATAAATAAAAGGAACTTATGCTTTTATGTTATTTATATTTCAATAGACCACTCAAGAATCCTTTCCTAAAAAGGTTGGTCACAAAAAAGTGACTTTATGTTATCCATATTAAGACACAAAATCAAGAGCCCACTGAACTTCCTGGGAATATGACATTATACAACTATGCAGGAGAATTCACTTTTTAAAAAAATTTTTTTTTTGGTTTTTCTGTGTAGCTTTGCGCCTTTCCTGGAACTCGCTTTGGAGACCAGGCTGAACTCACACAGATCCTCCTGCCTCTGCCTCCCTAGTGCTGGGATTAAAGGCGTGTGCCACGACCACCCAGTGAGAATTCACTTTTTTAACAACTGGTTTTGCTTTTACATACATGCTTTATATCATATCCTAAACTGTCCTGTAGTATATTAATGCAGTGTACATTTCCTGGTCCAGTCACTTCTGGCAAGTCAGTAGCACCACAAGCTGTAGGCAGGAGCCAGCTCCTTCCCACACTAGCTTTGTGTGAGGAGGTTCCTTGGTGAGGGTGCTATTCTCAGAAAGGGCCCAAACCATGAAAACTGCTGCTAGCCTCCGCCTGGTTCTATAGTCTTCCAAATCAGGGTTTGCTTCCCAATTCTCTTTAAGGAGTGACGGCCAAGGAGCAGCTGGTGCTGTTTCCTTTCTTGTTGCACCTGTACTTCCACTTTACAAGGCGTAGAAATGGGTTTCCTTCAGAAAACATGAATTTCCAGAGCTCACAGTTTGCCTCGTCATTCATGGGCACACAACGCATTAATAGCAGGAAATGGGAAAACAGCATCATTAGCAGGCTGTTTAGGCTGTTCTTTGGCTGGTCTTTAAAATAAATCTCTTCCTGTTCACTACTCAGTAATGAAAGCATCTTCCTTTGAAGATGAGTTAACCGAAAGCTGCATGGAGAAACACAGGTCTTCTGAAGCAGCCACCTTGAGAGTTCCATAGCCAGTGAACCTGAAGAGTAGCTGCAGGCAGAAACTGTACCTTTCTGGTTACCCAATTTATGTCAAAAATGATTTGAAGGCTGCTGTCTTACATGCCTGCATACAACTGGAAGCAGTGTGACCATTTGTGCTGGGTTAAAAAAGAAAACCATAACAAAGCAAACAGCAAAACAAAAGAAAAGAAAAAGACAGTGTTCTTGAAATTTTAGTTTTCTGGCAATGCTTGAAAACCTTAGGAGATAAAGCATGCATGTCACCCAAGTTATCTAAATCGCCTATGGACCATTCTGAGTCCTTCATTCTAGGATATAAGAAGCTTCTATGACTTAACTAGCTGGAACAACAGAGTGGGTTCAGAGACTAAAACAGTTAAATATGCAAATCTGTGATGATAAATTCTGTTTGTGTGAGATACAAGAAGAAAAATTGTGGAGTCAAATGTTTGGAGAAACTTTAATCGATTTATATTTGGAGGAATGTAGAAGGGAGTGGCTGAGGAGATGCTAGTCACAGTGGCATTAAGAGGGTCCCACTACATAAAATATACACATAGTAGGTGCTCAGTATACACATGAAGAAAGCTATAGTAAAGTGACTTAATGATTAATATTCATGAAGTGTAGTCCCCAGATTCTACTTATTTTTATAGCCATGTTTTTCATCTCCCAGAATTACTTTTGTTTCTTACAATTCACTGTGGCTAGGATAAATTCATCACACTTCCCTTCAGGGTTCCTCCTGAAGACTTTCTCTCACTGATGTGGCATTCCTGCTCTCCATTGTCACACTCTCTAGGCTCGCTCCATCCATGGACACAAGCCACATGCAGCTATTGATTACTTGAAGTGTGACTAATTAAGAGGATAGTATGGTTTTAATATCATTACAGCAAAATGTTTGATTTGATTTTATCTTTTTCTAGAAAATTTTAAATTACATGTGGCTTCCATTATATTTCTGTCATTTTTCTGTGAGGACTTACCATCTAGATTCATATCTAGATAAATCTATGGCTTGTTCATGAATTTCATTCTTCATGTTTTCCATAATACACTTACTCATTCAAGGTGCCTTCATTTCCCACATTTTTCAAATAAGGAATTGAAGGGGACAGAAGCACACAACTGGTGAAGAATGGTTTAGGATATGAACTCTGGGAACTCAATCCTCACCCACCACATTACACTGTAGAGATGCCAGTGGGAAGTTATGAGTGCCTAGACTAAATAGGAGGTGGTGGCTATAAATGGAAGATGAGCAGCAGGGAGATAACACACTGCTGCCACTGTCTGGTTATGTTCACCAAGGCGAATGCAGATAGGCTACCTCCAGATTCCTAGCTAGGAAACGATGTCCTCTAACAAAATAGGAAATAAAGGACAAGTACATTTTGAAGGAAAGTGATACATTTCACAGTCAAGTTTAAAGTATCTGAGAAAGACCCAATGGGATGTCCGGTAGGGATCTAGATACAGTGAAGTGGGACTTGAGTTTGGGTTTTAGTTTAAACTAGTAATTCTTATTCACTAGTCCCTACCCCTCCTCTTGGTCTTTTAAGTTAGAGGGAATTCTGATGTCACATTGAACTTAATTCCAGACTTGAACTTTAAAATCCTTTACAATTTGGTCCTATGCTGCATTCTGAGTTCTTTATCGTTGAACATGTATGTATCTCACACTAGACAGGAAAAAAGTCTTTCCTTCAGATTTACTGAAATCTGTGGGGCAGTGTGGGGGTTACACAATAGGAAGCATACAAAATATGGAGCATTTTCAGTTTTCAGAGACACAATATCCCAAACCCATTGATGATGACCACTGAGGTTCTCCATGCCCTGGGTGGGGTTCCCTTTAGATTCATGCACCATGCGGATGTTGGGTGTCTAAGCTGTTTGTAACTAGAGGCACATTTACCTCTCCCCTAGTGAATTCTTTGTCAAAGCTACTTAAGCCAATCACTTCCTTTCATGGAGAACCACCACCACAACAAAAAGCCCAGCCAAACCAAACCAAGAGTACCGCAGCAATAACCACCCCACTCATACAGGATGGCTTTGCAGTGAATGAAATACTGACATCTGGTGAGATGGAATGGCTGACGTGCTTAGACATGACATTAGCAGATCATGTTTGACATGCTTTGGTAAATTTGATGGCCTCTCAAGTTTATTTTCCAATTGGGAGCTTTCTCATCCTCTTCTCCTCCCCTTCCCTCTAGTCCTCCTCCCCCACTCTCAGTAGCAAATATACCCCTCCCCTCCTCTGCTCCCAATCACAAACCCTGACTTTCCACTTCCTTTAGCCCTGACTAGTCCCTCGCTTACTTCATGCTTCTGTTGATCATACTCTTCAGCCAGATGGAAGGGATCCTTCTTTGGAGGGCATGACTGTGCCATTTATTTAAGTAACTTCTTTTTCCAATCTTGGCTTCTCTTCTTTTTCTTGTCTAGTTCCTAACCAATTTAAGCCCCAATCCAATCCTAGGAAGCAGGTCTGTAGTTTCCATTTCCTACTCAAACATTTTCTCCCTTATAATTCTTACATTCCTCTCGGAACCTCTACTTTTCTTTGTGACAGAGTTACTGTACATTTACTTCATATTCAACTTCTTTGATTGACATTTACTTGAGGATAGACTCTACATGGCTCATACCAATCATTATCTTGGGAAAAATTGAATAATTTGACTTCTACATTTGTACACACAGAAGGAATCTGAAACACTTTTGTTTCATTTTATGCAAACCCAATAAGCATGTATCCGCAGTCGTATCCCCCTGTTATGCCTCGTAAGAGGATTTCAGATTCTCAGGGAATCAGATTGCCCTTTGTGGTTGCAGTCATCCAGTGATTTGCTAATAATTCAGTTTGGCGCACATGATGCACTGTAACTTGTAATATGTATTTGCTCTCTTGGCAGTGATTTTAATTCCCTAAATCACACACTCAGACAACACATTACTAATATACTTTGTCCTGTTTAATCAATGTTTATTTAGATTTATTTCAGGGAAAAAATTCAAATGGAGCTATTTAACATAATTGAGCATTAAAAGTATTTGTTTTGGTACTCATAGTTTTGGAACACACATACTAAACAGACAGAACAGCCCTGGATGAGAACCTGTTGATTCCCATCTATGGTGGAACAGAGAGGGGGGTTTCTTGATTAAGGAAAAAGTGAGCTAGCTGAATTTTGTTTTGCTTCTTTTGTTTGTAAGTACCTTTTACCTAACCAAAGAGACCCTAGGCTCCTGTTGGAACCTTGATGTTGAAGAACAGTTCATGGTGTGTGACCTGGTTCTAGTCCCTGCCAGGTGAAAACTCTCAAGTGGAGCCATAATAATAGAAATGCATTTTATAGATTAATTACTTGAAGTCTAAAAAATGTATTTGAGAAGAACATTTTAGAATGCTTCAAATCCTATGACCTCATGACCATGGATGAAGGTCTGAAGGTAGTGATAGCTTGTTCGACCATAATAGGTTTTAAGGAATAACAGGCAATAAAGAACCAAAACTAAGAAAAAAATACCACAACCACAAAGTCCCCACCCTCACATGATGTTTTGAGGTAAGATACAGGATATGGGGAAATCACTGGACTCCTTATGGCTGTTATAATGATTAACCTTTCATGTAAGACATGCAGTTACAGAAAGTGGCTCCATCTTGGACCCCAGATGCCAGTAGTAAGTATCAGAAACCATGCAGCCTAGTTTTGGAGCAGCATATGATCTGTCCAACCAATTTCCTGGGGGCAAGGCACCATGGAAATAGATTCTTACTTGGCAAGGACCAGTAAACCACAGGACAGCATAGGAATTTGCAAAATTCATGCAGTTTGCAGGCTCTTTGTTCTCTCATTATGTTATTGAGTCTTTGGATGGTTTTTAGTTTCACTTTGTTAGTCACACATGCAACATACTATAATTTTCCCTGGAAATTCTGTTCTTTCTTGAATATTTTCCTCCTTAGAATCAGCAGAGGGCTAATGCTCCTGTAACTGTATTTAATGAAGCAACTTCATGTAATTTATCTGGTAATCAAGAGACGTTTATTTCTATGGTAACTTACAAGCCAATAGGGGTTGGTTACAGGATCCGGAAGAGATGAGGTACCATCCAGCAGAGAACTCTGGCTTGGTCTCCCATCCAGCTCCCAGGGCCACAAGGTATCCAGAAGGGCCCAGCACTTACGCACCTTGAATCTTAAGGGGCTCTCTCTCAGCCAAGCCAGAGGGGCAGGTCATAGTCAGGCATGGCAGTTACCTGCTGTCACTTTAGGGGCAGTGTTTCAAGGTCAAAGCTGGAACAGCTACCCACTACACACTCCTCAAATTTATTATCTGGAATTACTAACTACAACTCCTAATTCTGGGAACTTTGTTACTCAATAGAGATAGTTAGGTACATATGAGAAAACAACATTTGTAACATTAACCATGTCTCACAGTTCTGGAATGGGTAAGGCATGCATACACAGAATAGAGAAAAAGCCTCAGGAATATACATAGTGCCAACTGTTGAGAGTAAGTTCCCTGAATACCACACATATAGAATCAATGGTAGGATCTGGTATGCTCCAAGAGGAAAAAAACGCAATGCAAAACCTGGGATGGACAGATCATCCTTACCAAACACAGGAGCTTATACTGGCGGAAGAAGTTTGGGACAGTGGGACGGGAAAAGAGGCTTTATCACAGTCTGCCCTGTACAGATAGAGAGAGACTGAGGCATGGAAACCTCTTATACAAAAGGGAACTATATAAAAGTGTATCTTGCAGACATGAAAGAATTGTTTCGGTTTGAATATGGTTGTCCTTAAAGCATTGTACCCATGTCTGTTACTTTTTAACTGTGTAGCCACAGTAGCTGCCAGCTGACATGAGTGCTGCCAGAGCAGGAAGTGTCTGGCTGATATTTAGTCAAGCCTGCAAGAATGTCTAGAGTAAGGTTATGTAGGGAGTGGGAAGTGTATTTGGGGAAGCATAATGAGGAACAATGGGGGCTTTTATAATGATTAAGATGTATTTCTTAAAAGTCAAAATTAAGAGTCAATAATAAAATTGATCATATAAGCCTGGTAGAAAAAACAAAGTATAAAGAGGGCTCAAGCTATTTGGGGCTACTTGAGTACAATCCATATGGTGGTCAGGCTTTTTCCTTGTGCCAGCACACCTTCTCTGTCTCAGAACCTGAATGACAGTGGAAGCTGGCCCCTGGCAGGTACACATTCTGTAAAGTTTAGACTTTCTTTCCAGGTTTGCACATGTTGTCTTTCTTTCTTTCTTTTTTTAATAAATAATTTTTTTCTTTATTATTATGTGTTTTAAATTTTATACATCAGCCATGGGTTCCCCTGTCCTCCCCCCTCCCGCCCCCACCCCCACCTTCCCCTCAGCTCCTCCCCTTCATTCCCATGTCCTCCAGGATCAAGGCACCCCTGGGGATTCATTTAAACCTGGTGGATTCAGAACAGGCAGATCCTGTTACCTCCTTCCAGGCTGAGCAAAGTGTCCCTGTGTAAGCCCAAGGTTTCAAACAGCCAGCTCATGCACTAAGGACAGATCCTGGTCCCACAGACTGCATGCCTCCCAAACAGATCAAGCTATTCAATGGTCTCACTTATCCAGAGGGCCTGATCCAGCTAGGGGCTCCACAGCCTTTGGTTCATAATTCATGTGCTTCCATTTGTTTGGCTATTTGTCCCTGTGCTTTTTGCGATCTTGGATTCAACAATTCATGCTCTTACAGACCCTCCTCTTTCTCGACAGTTGGACACCTGGAGCTCCACCTGGGGCCTGGTTGAGGATCTCTGCATCCACTTCCATCAGTTATTGGATGAGAGTTCCAAGACGACTGTTAGGGTGTTTAGTCATCTGATCACCAGACTAGGTCAGATCAGGCTTTCCCTCAACCATTGCCAGCAGACTACAGAGGATATATCATTGTGGATTTCTGGGGACGTCTTTAGCACTCTGCCAATTCCTGGTCTCATGTGGTCTTCATTTATCATGGTCTGTTATTCCTCATTCTCCCTTTCTGTTCTTGATCCAGCTGGGATCTCCTGCTCCCCTAAGCTTTCTTTCCCTCAAATCTTGCCCTTCATTACTCCCACTGTCATCCAGGTTGTTCATGTAGATCTCA
The DNA here is from genome assembly GCF_903995425.1 of Onychomys torridus. NCBI lineage: Eukaryota > Metazoa > Chordata > Mammalia > Rodentia > Cricetidae > Onychomys > Onychomys torridus. The sequence continues at coordinate 78,923,727 of NC_050445.1, read as the reverse complement.
TCCATTTCTCTGTCATTGGGTGATCGTTGGGTCTTTCCTAGGGTCCCTTTTTCTCTGTTGCCTCCCTGGAGGTGTGTAGCAGTCTAGTCATCTTTGTTTTACATCTAGTATCATCCTATGAGTGAGTACATACCATGTTTGTCCTTCTGAGTCTGGGTTACCTCACTCAGGATGATTTTTTCTAGATCCATCCATTTGCCTGCAAACCTCATGATGTCATTGTTTTTCTCTGCTGAGTAGTACTCCATTGTGTATATGTACCATATTTTCTTTATCCATTCTTCAGTTGAAGGGCATCTAGGTTGTTTCCAGGTTCTGGCTATTACAAACAATTCTGATATGAACATATTTGAGCAAATGCCCTTGTGGTATGATTGAGCATACTTTGGGTATATGCCCAAGCGTGATATAGCTGGGTCTTGGGGGAGATGGATTCCCAATTTTCTAAGGAAGCGCCATATGGATTTCCAAAGTGGCTGTACAAGCTTGCATTCATTCCCACCAGCAGTGGAGGAGAGTTCCCCTTGCTCCACATCCTCTCCAGCATAAGCTGTCTTCTGTGCTTTTGATCTTAGCCATTCTGACAGGTGTAAGGTGGTATCTCAGTGTCGTTTTGATTTGCATTTCCCAGATAATTAGGGATGTTGAGCAATTCCTTAAATATCTTTCAGCCATTTGAACTTCCTCTGTGGAGAATTCTCTGTTTAGTTCTATAGCCCATTTCTTAATTGGACTGTTGGGCATTTTGATGTCTAATTTCTTGAGTTCTTTATATATTCTGGATATCAGCTCTCTGTCAGATGTGGGGTTGGTGAAGACCTTTTCCCATTCTGTAGGCTGTCGCTTTGTCTTGTTGACTGTGTCCTTTGCTCTACAAAAGCTTCTCAGTTTCAACAGGTCCCATTGATTGGTTGTGTCTCTCAGTGTCTGTGCTACTGGTGTTATATTTAGAAAGTGATCTCTGGTGCCAATGCGTTCAAGACTACTTCCTACTTTCTCTTCTATCAGGTTCAGAGTAGCTGGATTTATGTTGAGGTCTTTGATCCACTTGGATTTAAGTTTTGTGCACAGTGACAGATATGGATCTATTTGCAGCCTTCTACACATTGACATCCAGTTATGCCAGCACCATTTGTTGAAGATGCTTTCTTTTTTCCATTGTACATTTTTGGCTTCTTTGTCAAAAACTATATGTTCATAGGTGTGCGGGTTAATATCAGGGTCTTCAATTTGATTCCATTGGTCCACATGTCGGTTTTTATGCCAGTACCAAGCTGTTTTTATTACAGTAGCTCTATAGTAGAGCTTGAGGTCAGGGATTGTGATGCCTCCAGAGGTTGTTTTATTGTACAGGATTGTTTTGGCTATCCTGGGTTTTTTGTTTTTCCATATGAAGTTGAGTATTATTCTTTCCAGATCTGTGAAGAATTGTGTTGGTAATTTGATGGGGATTGTGTTGAATCTGTAGATTGCTTTTGGTAAGATCGCCATTTTTACTATGTTAATCCTGCCTATCCATGAGCATGGGAGATCTTTCCATTTTCTGACATCTTCTTCAATTTCTTTTTTCAGGGACTTAAAGTTCTTGTCATATAGGTCCTTCACATGCTTAGTTAGAGTAACCCCAAGGTATTTTATAACATTTGTGGCTATTGTAAAGGGTGGTGTATCTCTGATTTCCTTCTCAGCCTGTTTTGTCTACTCAGGTTGTCTTTCTTAATTCCCACCGATAAAGAAAGCAAGGCTAGAGTCTAATCTTTTTGGCTTATGGTAATATCCCCAATGCTAAAAGAGTATCTGCAATAAAAGATCCCATTAATATTTTTCAAATAAGTGACCAAGTCCTCTGTTCAGCTTACACTCATCTGTCATAAATCTCAGGAGGACTTCCTTAAGATCTGGTGACTTCTCCCTCACCAATGTGTTTGAATACTAAGATTATTCAGTCAAAAATAATTTGAGGTCATTAGAAATTAATTTGTGATGTGGGCATTGGGAAACCATAGAGTTATACTCATGGCCTGTAGTTCCATTGAAAGAATGTGAGCTGCCACTTCTGCCTCTCCTTCTGTAGGAGGTGATGTGTGGAGACAGGGCAGTGTTGGTAGGAAAGGATTCTTCAGGTCCATTGTCCTTCAGTTACATGAGAATGCTGTGTACCTGTGTTTCACTAGAGTGGGGACTTTCAAAAGTCTTTATAAGGACATTTATGGAGTTAAAAAATGGCCTACGTAATTTACCCTTTTTGTTTTTGTTTTTGTAATTTGAGACAGGGCTTTTCTTTGTAGCCCTGGCTGTCCAGGAACTCATTCTGTAGATTGGGCTGGCCTTGAACTCAATGAGATCCACCTGCCTCTGCCTCCTGAGTGCTGGGATTAAAGACATGCACCACTTTTTGCTTATACAGGACATTTCACATTTCCACTCTGTTCCAGGATAGAGTTGCAGTCAGAACAATTAGATGCATCAGTATGGTTTACAAATTTTGTGATTATTAACAACTCATTTGATTGGCTCTCTGTACTGGGCTTTCAGTCATAAGTGGAAGCCAAAATTTAGAAAGAAAGAGCCACTGGGAAAGACTTAAGCAAGGATTTCCAATACTGAATCCATTCTTGGTCTATCAGTAGGACACTTATAACTCACCCATGGGCTTTATGGCAATATTTAAGAACATTTACTCTACAGGAAAAAAAGAGACCCAAACTCACATCCATAAATAATTACAGGCAGCAGGGAGAAGCGACACTTTGTAGTTATATGTCTCACTACAGATAAATGCTTCATTGGCCCATGGATTTAGACCCATTAAAATATTAACTAGTATTATTGTATTGCTCAGCTAGCTGCTGCTTCAAATAAATGCTTAATGAGAAATAAAGTCTGCTCTGTAATTCTGAAGTAGTTCACTTTGTGTGGAGTGCCTTCATTGCAGACTTTTTACTGCCCCCACCCCTGCCACCCCCCATGGTTTCTGCATCCAGGGGTTCAAGTAGCCAATGATCAAACATAGTCTGGAAATAATTGCATCTGTACTAAGATGAACAGATGTCATTATTTCTCAAATAAGGTGTTATATAAGCTATTTACATTGTACTAGGCATGATAAACAATGAATAAGTGATTTAAAAAAGAGAGTATGTTTAGACTATATCGAAAAAATATATATAGTACTTTACACAAATGTCTTGAATAGCTGTGTATGTTTGGTATTGACAAGGGTCCCTGGAATCAACCCCCAGTCCCATGGATACTGAAAGACAATTGAATCTGGGAGTGAGTGAGAAAGTGAGTGAGTGAGTGAGTGAGTGAGTGAGTGTGTGTGAGTGTGTGTGTGTGTGTGTGTGTGCGTGTGTGTGTGTGTGTGTGTGTGTTTAAATTAATAGCATATACAATGCATGGTATATGTTTGGATGCTGTTTTAGTTAGTGTATCTATTGCTATGAGACACAGCAACTCTTGTAAAGAAAAATATTTAATTTGGGTGGCTTACAGTTTCAGAGGTTTAGTCCATTATTATCATGGTGGGCATGCAGACAGTTATGGTGCTGGAGAAAGAGCCGAGAGTTCTACATCTTGATTTGCAGGTAACAAGAAGTGTTTCTCCTGGGAGCTGCTGGATTAAAATCTCCCTTTTCTTGTCCGAAACCATGTTTTCCCCAGTCATTCTCAGCAGAAAGCCTCATCTCTAACTGTCTCAGGAAATACAAAAAACTCCCACTTGGGAAACACTGGCTTCCTGGTGCTCTTGGGAAAGTTCTAAATTCCTTGTTGGGATTTGAAGGCCCCGAGTCACCTAGCCATCTGCTGTGGCTCCAGCGTCCATCTCAGTCATCCAGTCATTTGGCCGCGGAAACGTTTCCGGCATCTTGAACACACATGGTATCTCTCAGGTCAGAATTGTTCATTGAAATTTTTAAAATTTCAAGAGGTACAATGCTTCTAGGCAATTTCCACCTTGATTCCCAATATTATCTCATCTTTTGGCTAGCTGGATTATAATATTCAGTAAGATATTAACAAGAATGGATCTATAACAAAATGTCTTCCTGAGACTATCTCTGTTACATATATATATATATATATATATATAAACTCCATAGGTACTCCATATGTAAATAATTGCAAAATTATTTACCTGCACAGAAATGTTCAGATTAAACTTACTTTACATTAACATGGAAGAGACACTATTCCACACCCTGTCTTCAGTGCTGTACCAAAAACACCCAAGATTTATCTGACATTGATTCCTGGTACCTTGTAAGCTGATTATTTTTTTTTTAAACACTCTGTTTTAGGAAATTACTGTCTTTTACTAAGATACACCTTGATATTATTTTCTATTGCATTTTCTGAAACCCAATGTTTCTCTTTTAAATACAGAAACCAAAATCTAGCTAACATTTAAATTTCAGGAATGTTTCCTTCAAAAATTGCATTTTTTCCTTTGGAAATATCATCTGTGCATGTGCAAGGTATGCCTTATCTGTGTGTATGGCCTCTTCTCCATGTTATCCTCCCCAACAAACACATTCACAAGACCTGTTCCTTGATTTTTCAAATGGATGCTTATGCTCCTTCTGTGGTTTTAGATATGCTTTCATATCTTCAGTGTTTTCCTCTTTTGTTTATTTTCTAAGCCCTGTCAATTTCTTTTTTAATCAATCAATCAATTAATTAATTAATTTTTGAGAAAAGGTTTCTCTGGTTAGTTTTGGTGTCTCCCGGATCTTGCTCTGGAGACCAGGCTGGCCTTGAACTCACAGAGATCCACCTGGCTCTGCCTCCCAAGTGCTGGGATTAAAGGCGTGCACCACCACTGCCTGGCACCCTGCCAATTTCTACTCCATGTTTCTTCTCTCTTATAAGTTCTTGTTTGAATGCTGATATGTTTAAAGATCTATTGGAAACTCATGTTTCTTTGAATTTCTTTTGAATTTAAACATGTTATGTATATTTCCCCTACCTTTTTCTGTAGTTATGGAAAGTAACATTGTTACACACTATCTGTTTGTTTATTAGGGTGCGAGGATAGTATCTGTGCACTTCCTTGGCATGATCCATGTGTGGAGCTAGGAGGACAGCTAATGGGAACCGGCTCTCTCCTTTACCATGTCTCTCAGGGACCAAATCAGGTGGTCAGGCTTGATGGCAAAAACCTTTACCCACTTGATATTTATGATAATTTTGAATGAACAGGGAAAATTGAATTTTAAGTGCTTTTTATAGATTGGCAAGATAGTTCACTGGATAAAACACTTGATACCAAGACTTATGACTCAACATTGATCCTTTAAAAGACCCACATAGTGGAAGGGGAGAACCAGTTCCCACTAATTGTCCTCTGACTTGTACACCATCACACATGCACACCCACACATACATCATACCACATGCATACTCATGCATATACATACTCATACAAATTAATTAAATGAAATGTAAGAGGGAAAAGTAAAATACTTTTATTCTGGCATTCTTAAATACATTCCCTTGAATGTTTTCCTGTAAGGGAAATCCTCAACTCACATTTGCATAGAAATGAGTTGGGCATCTTCTAGGCAATCAATAGGCCCTGGATGAACACATAAAACTGAGATCTCAGATCATAGGGGTTGAAGGAGTTAGTGTACCCATTATTCATGGACATGTGTATCAGGGAACATCAATGCAAACAACTTAGAATGACTCTAGATTAAGATAGGATATGCCAGCCCATTTTTCTGGTGTCATCATGCACCAGAAAAGGACTGTGCTATTATCAAGCTAGACCCAAAAGGTTTTAAATCTCTGAACTCAAGTTCTGGTGCCCAAAGTGGGCACACACCAAGGTAGCCCTATGAATGATGTCATCTCAAGCAAGTTCATCACATATTCACACATACTAGAAATCTGTGCGTACTTTCCCCAAAGTTCCAATCTTTACATGAGATGTCAACAATTTCCTCTTATTTTAGGCCTTCTAATCATGCTAATCCTGAAATAGCTTTGCTGTGACTGTGATTTCAACAGAAGCAGCTACTAAACTCATCTCAGTTGTTGACTACTTTGCTTAACATTAGGTCAAAGCAATCAACTGTGCCCCATTTACTGGAAGCACACAGTTGGTTGTGTCTTGCAAGGACCAGTCATTTTGGTTATCTTATGTGCATGGCAGACAAACAGTTACAAGAAATTTGTCATCAAAATGATAGATTCTACAAAGACCATGGCTCTTTCGAGGAAGACACTATCTACACACTGAAATATAGCATAGAATTTTGTGGTGATGACACTGAAATTATTAACATTTCTCATTTATAATCACTACAGCCAGGGAAACTTTAGATAGAGTGAGCTACTCTATGTAAGGAGGGGCTACATATGAAATCAGTGAAACATGCCAATCCTTGGCCAACACTTTCATCAGGCAAACTCACATTCAAATGGACCACAAAGGAGTCCGAATAGTTTTTCAAAGAAAGGAGATATGGCAAAAAGAGTTTCCCATCTATTTCACTTTCCCAGGACAATCCATGCATCCCTCTTTGGGTCTTCCTTGTTAGCTAGCTTCTCTGGAGTTGTGGGTTGTTGTCTGGTTATCCTTTGCTTTACTTCTAGTATCCACTTATGAATGGGTACATACCATGTTTGCCTTCTGAGTCTGGGTTACCTTACTCAGGATGATATTTTCTAGTTCCATCCATTTGCCTGCAAATTTCATGATGTCATTGTTTTTCTCTGCTGAGAAGTACTCCATTGGGTATATGTACCACATTTTCTTTATCCATTCTTCAGTTGAGGGGCATCTAGGTTGTTTCCAGATTCTGGCTATTACAAACAATGCTGCTATGAACATAGTTGAGCGTGTGTCTCTGTGGTATGATTTAGCATTCCTTGGGTATATGCCCAAGAGTGGTATAGCTGGGTCTTGAGGAAGTTTGATTCCCAATTTTCTGAGAAACCATCATACTGATTTCCATGAGTGAACTGGGGATAAGGGGTGGGCAATGGAGGTTAAGGGATGGGGGATGAGAACATAAGGGAATGGGATGGTTGAGCTGGAACAGGGATGGAGTGGCAAAGTAATGAGAGAGATACCATGATGGAGGGAGATAGACAGAAGTTGCCAGGAATCCCCAAGGATGACCCCAGCTTTGACTATTAGAAATAGTGGAGAGAGTGCCTGAACTGAACTGGCTTATCCCAGAGATCAGATCAGTGAATATCCTAACTATCATCACAGGGCTTTTCTTCAATGACTGATGGAAGCAGATACAGAAATCCACAGCCAAACACCAGGCAGAGCTCCAGGAGTCAAGTCAGGGAGAGAGAAGAGGAATTCTATGAGCAAGTGCATCAAGATCATAATGGGGAAACCTACAGAGATGCCCAAACCAAACTAGTGGGAACTCATGAAACTTGGATTCATGGCTATGGAGCCTGCATAGGACTGGGCTAGGCCCTCTGCATGGCAAAACAATTGTGTAGCTTGATTTGCTTGGTAAGCCCCATCACAGTAGAATCAGAATCCATGCCTGGTGCATGAGGGGGCTTTTTGGAGCCCACTACCTATCATGGGACACCTCGTGCAGACTTGAGGCAGGAGAAAGGGCTTGGACTTGCCTCTGCTGGATGTGCCTCCCCATGGGAGGCCTTAGTGGGGGGGGATGGGTGGGAGGAGGGAGAGAGGAGGGAAGAAGGAGATCTTTGATTGGTGTGTAAAATGAATGAAAAAATTTTCTTAATTAAAAAAAAAGTTTCCCAAGTTAAAAACCGGAACTTTGGCAGAAAATATCCATGTCCTATGCTTCCTATTTTAAACAATATTCTAAATGTGGTTTATGTACGCATATTTACATATCCATTGATAAATAGATACCCATCCTCACCTGAAAACTACTGATCTGGCACATCTCTAAAATAAAAAACTGAGGAGTTTGGGGGTAAGTAAGTTGGGAAAAGCTTTATATTGTGAACCAGTGGTCCACAAAGAACAGTGTCTTACAGAGAGGAATCCTTTAGCATGCTGTTTAACAACCTGGGAGGCTCAGCAAATGTAGGAGTAGGCCGAAGAACATGTGGTGTGGCTAGGAAACAGCCACTTAATGGTGAGTTAACGTAAGACTGTAGAAATCAACTCTTTCTGCCCACTTTGGTCTTGTGACTTAACTCTGCTATCCTTGGCTGATGGCCCTCCTACAGAGGTACCATAGGAATGAGTGCACCAGCAGATAGCCAAACTATCTCCACTGCTCTAATTCCTACCTGAGATTTGGAAGTGTTCTAGTGTGTGAGTGTGTGTGTGTGTGTGTGTGTGTGTGTGTGTGTGTGTGCATGTGTGCATGTGTGTGAATAATAAGTGCCCACTCTTTGTGACCTTCTTGGTCTTTATATATGAATGTGTGTTGCTTCATAGTTTAAGCAACTTATTGCAGTGAGAACAGACATCCACAGTGTTGAATTAGAATGGGGATGTCCACTCTCTCAAGAGAGAAGTGGTCTATATTTAAAAGGAGATAGAGATATTATTTCCAAACTGAAGATTGGATATGAACTAAGGTCACCACAGTGCTCTGGCTTCTCTCTCTCCATGGCCATTCATTCACCACTCATTTATTCATTCTTGGTGGGGCAGTAATATATTCAGGCTATTGTCAGATTAGGAGGAATTGACACTCTATGCTCTGATTGTTGAACTATGCAACTTTGAATAAAGACAAATATGATAAGAAGAGAATAAAGTAACCAGTTCAGTAATGTGTAGTGGTAGGGGAATACTGGCATCAGGGTCATCTCCAGGGATGTTTTTGTGGTTCCATGCACCAGACATTGCACAAGTCATTTGGTGTTGAAGCCAACCCATTATTTTGCAGGACAATGTTCTGTTAGCTTAGCTCCTTCCTGTGGCTGGGAAATTTTCTGGTGTCAAATATTGATTTTGTGCAGAATAAGGATTAGTTTTTATGGCCTTCCATTTATTCAAGTGTGTGTGAGCTGAATTTTTCGTGCAGCCTACTTCTGTAAAGAATGTATACTTCTAATGCTGTGTTATACAAGGATTATTCCCTTGATTTCTACCATTCAGGGCACAAAAACAAATGAGAAATTCCCTTTTAAACTACTTAACAAATCTTTGAGTGTATTAAAAGAATGTGGTATAGGTCTCAAAAAAGATTGTAGGTGGGGCATGGTTTCAGTTCTTCTAAAGTCCTTCCTTGTGAATGGTAAATGTGCAGGGGTGAAGGGAGTAGAGTTGGGCTCCGTCTCTTAAGAAACTGAGGTGACTTAGATATGTTATAATCTACCCATGCCTCAGTTTCCTAATCTGTACAGCAGGGGGTAATGATAGTGTCTGTTTCATAGATTTGTCATGAGGATCTGGCGAGGTTTCCTGGTCTAGAACATAGTAAAGACTATATGAATGGGGCATTGTTGGCAATATTGACTGGCCAGAGGTGTTTTTCTGAGACTAGGAGTTTGAGACACCAGCAAACACTGTATTATTAAGCATGTACCATGCTGCTCAAATCCCCACATTAGCGAATTATGACCTCCTTTTTCTAGAGAGTATCATAATATGATTAATGCACTTAAGGAAACTCAAGATATTTCTGCAGGTTTCCAATAACTGACAGAATCATATCCATCCCAGCACCTTGACGTTGATGTGTGTTCCACTTCAAGAGTCAGATTTGACTGAATCCTTTGAAGTACTTACAATGCAGTATCCTTGCAACATGGTACCACTGAAAATAACCAACACACTGGGCCCTGTGCTGTGAGCAGAACACATATCATCTCACTCGTTACTTAAAATAGTGTGAGATGATTGACCCTCATGTCTCTCCCAGAAAGTAGTGCTGCTACTCTAATCTTGATAACAGCCGTGACTGGCCTGGTAAGAATAATGTCCATGAAAGAGTTTTAAAAACTAGAGCCTAGAATGTTAAGAGAGGATATTATTAGTGTCAAAATTATACCTACAATTCTTGTAATTCCAGACTTAACACAACATACTACCTCTGTGCCTGTCTGCTTTCTCCTTCGCTTCCTCTTTACTGCCTACCCCTACCTAATTTCCTGTGGATCTGGGTTTGAACCTAGAGCCCAATGAGAAATTCACTATGTTCTAAAACATAAAGATGTATTCTCCTTACAGAAAAATCCAAGAAAACAATGATTCATTATTTTGGCAGAATATCTCAACTTTTTATGAACCTAAAACTCTATGCATGATAGGAAACCAACATCATTAAAGAAATACAAAAATTTCAGTTCAACTTAAAGAAACAGATTCATAAAAATACAAGGTACTCAGGGAATCTATCTATAAAGTGTCCAACAATGAAATGCTTTTAAATAAAATTCCAAAACCACAATAAATATAAAAGACAATAAATATAAAATTTGATGTGAGAATGAAAATATTGAATTTATATTAGGGCTCATTAGTATATTTTATATTTTAAAATAAAATTATTTCAGTTTATTGAATATCAATAGCTGAGTGGGGTTACTCTGTAAAAAGAACTGACTTGCTTTTATATGAAAAGTAACGAAACAAGTTTTGAAAATTAACTTTTTTTCTGGTAGTACATACACATGTTCACCTTAAGTTGAAGTTGAATAGTTTCTTTCTTCCACCCTTTATGTTATTTAGCATCTCATTTTTAGTTTTGAATGGGTGATCTCACAATGTCATAACTCTCCTGACCTGCTATATCTAGACCTAAATCTGCCACATCTCTTTAGAATAATGAGCACATGTGAATATTCCCTGCTTGTACTGCAGTTAAGATACCCAGGTACTTCCCAGACAGGTGTGATTCAAAGCCACAGATGGAGAAACTGAAAGAACTCATCAACATCACATAATCTTACTAATGGCTGACTCTATAATGGCGGGAGGAGTTCAGAGAGAAAAGGAGAGAGAGCATTTGGCAGAGATCTGGGTAAAGGGACCACTCTAGGCTTTTGGCTCCTGGCATCTGCCAGGATCACAAAAGCTGTGTATCTCTTCATTCCTTTCTTGTAGTATAATGTCCTATTGCAGTATAGCATTCCTCTTCTTGGCCTTTTCAGACATAGCCATGACTTTCTTCTGTTTCACTTTGTCTGGGTCCCCAGGAGAGCTAGCCAGCTTGCTCAAATGTCACCACTTCAAACATCAGACCTTCCTGACTTCCAGTTTCCCACTGGGTAGCCAACTCAATATTAAATAGTTATCATATGTCAGGCAATATGTTAAGCCTTCTTATAGATAGTAATCCATATAATCTTCACCTCAAATACTAGAGTATTAGTGAGACAGTTTTTGTGTTTATCTTTGAGAACAGGGAAGCTTTCTTTAGCAATCTACAGACACAGAAATGGAATCTGCTTAACATAACATGTACAGATATTTGACAGTTTCTGTACTTCCTTTGCCCTGTTCTTCTCTTTGAACACTTCTGACTGAGGTCATAGGCACACGCTGAGCATGTAGATACACATGCCTGACTTATCTGTATGCCTGTATAGCTGTGTCCTGAGTTGTCCTGTTTAGCACTCTCCACAGACCTCCAGAGAATAGTGTGGCCATCATGTTATCTGAGCAGGGCACTGACATAATTAACATCTCTACAAAGTACAAGACATTGTTTGTCTGATTTGTTTTCAGTATTTACACCAAAATTATGATGCTGCGCATATGAAGAATTGCCTACCAAGAATATTTTCTTCTATTTAAATCTACTTTTAAGGGGTCCTCTCTTGTAGAGGTGACAAAATTAAATTTAAAGTCTGACCTTGGTGCCAGTGCATTTACAATGTCTAAAATACAAAGGCTGACACCAGCAAACAGTGGGAGAGGTCAGAGTCATAGGAACCCCATCCTTCCAATGTTGTACAACCCTGGGTAGGGGATGTCTCACAGTCACACAGAATCTAATCATATAATCCAGTCTTTATGGTCACACATCTTTATGGACACATATTTGTCCAAATGAGTTGAAAACTTATATCTATACAAAACTTGTACATGGTTTATAACACTTACATACAGTTGCTCAAAACTGGCAGGAATCCAGAATGTAATAGGAGATTGGACTAAAAACCTGTGGTTAGACTCAGACTCGAACATTATGCTGAGATGAATAGAAATAAGCAATCAAATTATGACAAGACACAGGAAACCTGTGGGTGCCCACTGCTAAGTAGAAGCAAACAAAAAAGGGAAGGGTGCTCCACACTGTATATGACCCCAACTATGTGGCATTCTTGAAAAGGTGGAACCATAGTGTCAGTAACACAGTCATTGATTGGAAAGAAGAGGGGTTAAGGAAACACAGGGAATTTGTTAAGCCTGTGGAACTATCCAGTACACATTGTAATGGACACATGGCACAGCGAAGTGTTAAAATCCACAAGAACCAAATAATTCCCAGAGGACATTATGAAATAGACTACAGGTATTATTAATATAATTAATATTAGTAAACAACATCCCCTTAGTATTGATTCATCAACTGTAACAAATTTACCTCAGAGACTGAGATGCTAGTAAAAAGGGAAGGGGTGGAGGGTGTGGTGGGATGAAGCATATGGAAACCTGAATGTTCTGTTCAGGATTTTAACAAACTTAAAGCTGTTCTAAAATACAGAGGCTAAATTGAGAACAGTGGCAGACACTGTGGCAGGCCCAGAAAGAGTTGAAGGGCAGTGAGGACAACACAGAGACTCTCAAATCAATCAAAACAGACAAAAAGGAAAGGAGGAGGGAGAGAAGGGAGAACCCAGAGTCCATTAAAACACACAAACAAACAAACAAACCACTTAAGGAATGTATTTTGAAAATGAAACCTGAGTTTTAACTTTTTTACCATTAAAATATTAGTTGGCCATACATTTCCTATTGGGTGACAAGGAAACCTTCATTATATCATTTGACCCTGTTGGTGAGGATAACTTCCAACTGTGAGGCCCCTGTGGCTCTGCAGGCACCTGCCTCTGCCATCTACTCACCTCCACAAAGTGAGCCTCAGCCTGTCTCCAGCACTTCAGTCAGCTTCACAGCTGCTGTCCCTTTCATGCGCTTCCCTTGTGCTGGTTGCAATCACTTGCCAGACTGTGGCTACTGCCTCTACATCACCAACAGCTCCACATCTCAGCGTTCTTTGCTTGCAGCCACCTTCTTCCTGTCTTCTCTGGTGACTACACCTCCCCTAAGTGCTCACCTCGACTGCTTGGTAGTTCCTACTTGTCTTGTCTCTCAAATATTGGCAACAGCTGTGCTCTTCATGGTTACAGAAGATGTCTGTTGTTTTGAGGAAGAGCACAACCCCACATTTCTCCCTATTTCAGTCATTCCTACAATCTGCCAAGGGCCCGTGAACCTCTTGAATTACTAGATTTTAAAATGTTTATGTCTGGGGCCATCTATGTAATGCACTTCTTTAGTAAATCCAATTATTTAAGTTTCTTCTATATGATAAACACTTCTCTGACTCTTTTGTTGAAAAGTGTAATAAGGCAGGAGTCATGGAGTCTTGCTTTTGATTGTACATTTAACAATATTATTGTGGGGGTACATTCCTCCTCTGAGGATGGGTTTGTTGTTTTTGATTGTACCTGTAACAATGTCACTGTGGGGTGCACCTCTTCCTATGAGGGGGGTTTGTTGCTTCTTAGTGTACCCATAGCAATGTCACTGTGGGGGTGCACTCTTCCTATGAGGGGGGTTTGTTGTTATGAGTGGTGTGGAATACATCTCATTCTAAACTTTAAAGCATTTTATAAATTTGTGCCACACCCATCAATTTTATGACACATTTTACCTTTTATCTCCCTTAAATATTGTTTAAAATGACAATTGTGGTCTAGGAATGTTTTAATCTCTGGTAAATTAGAAAACCATGACAACTCTGTGTCTTTTGTATTCATTCATCCATTCAAAACACACTGTGCACACACTCCAAGCTAAGTACAGAGACAGTTATCACCAAAAGTCAGGTTATTATACGCAGTCTCTATTTTCAGTGGTATCAATATTCAATTGATTTTTGAATACCTACTATGTGCTAGGACCAGATGATTAGTGGAAGTGAATCTCAGTTTAGTATAATAACTGTATCAATAAAATAATTGACAAAATATAGAGATCTTAGAGGAAGATGTGATGACTTGTACAGAGTCACAAATGGGAACAAGAAAGGTAAACAGTTCAAGAATATTGAAAGATTATAAAGAAAAGTTCTCAGAGAAGAGGGGAAGGAAGGGTCTGTTGATGGAGAGCTTCTCTCCAGGTCCCACCAAGCCCCCACAGTCCCACAACCCACATATAAAATAATCACTCAGATGCTTATATTACTTATAAACTGTATGGCAGTGGCAGGCTTCTTGTTATCTTCTTCTATCTTAAATTAACCCATTTCTATTAATCTATAAGTTGCTACGTGGCTTGTGGCTTACTGGTACTTTACATCTCACTTGTCATGGCAGCTGCTGGCAGGTCTCTCCACCTCAGCCTTCCACTTCCCAGAATTCTTTTCTCTGCTGTCTCGCGTATACTTCCTGCCTGGCTACTGGCCAATCAGCATTTTATTTATATAGAGTGATATCCACAGCAAGCGTCTGGTAGTGAGTGTACACAGACATCAGTGGGTCAACAAGAGAATGTGATACATACACACATTAGGATCAAGTCACACAAAAGGATCAAGTCCTGACACTTGCAATACATAAGACAATGAGCCATGGGCAGAACCAAGTAGCACACAATCTCACTGAGATGAAGAATCTGAAAAGGTTGATCCAG